>NC_089795.1:62041984-62049484 GCF_040412425.1 Macrobrachium rosenbergii
TCCTCCTTTGACTTAACGAATTGGGACTGAGAAACCAAACTGGATTGTACGATGATGCCAAGAGAGAGGGGAATGCGGGCGAACAGGCAGAAACTGACGGCTTTGCGATGGTGTTGAAGTGAAATAATGTTGGAAGTATGAGCTGGTCTGCCGAGAGAAAGCCATTAAATGCAGTCTTATCAAGGCGAACAGTATGCGATGAACCTGAAAGAGTGGCAGATGAAGAATTATAAACTAAACCAGAAATGAACTTGTTGGATAAAAAGCTCTGAAACAGGTTTAAGAGTGGGATGCGTTCATGAAGGGAGTCTGATTAACCGTTTTCGACTTGCCAAGAGCGTTGATACTAGGATTTCTAAAGAGCAACAACAGATATCAGTAACGTAAGACAATAAATCTCAAGAGATTCAAAATAATATAAAGATAAACGAATGCTCACCACGACCAGATCCAAATATCATGAAATTAACAAGGCTCTCAGCTTCTCACTGGTCTTGCCTAGGAGAAAATCCTCGTTGAATGAGTGAGAGCTTTTGTGGACACTGTTGCGCGCTTGAGTGAACCATGTCGTGTAATAATCAGGTTCATGTATCTCTGTTGTTTTCTAGTATGCCACAGCTTCTCCTCCCACTGCTCCTCTTTCTACTTAAGATTTTTTAAGTAATGTTGGTATCTTCTTTGTGAAATACGTTCGATTAATTACTTAAGAGACAATTTCTGAGTTAAGAATAAAAACGATTCTTCCTGTGTGAATAAATGTAATGTAAATGAATATTTGCGATTGATTTCTATATCAGTAACTGCTTGTAACTTTCGTGAATATATTATTCAGCAAAGTTTATAATAAATTAACATAAGATACACGGTGTTCACGAGGTGTATTTGCTGAGCAAATGTATGCCTTGTGCAATCCAGGAGGTCTTTATACTCACGGACATGGGAGATTGCAGTTTCTTGATGGTTTCCAATCAGTGTTTAAAGTGAGAGTCATCAGCAGGGCTTAATTAAAGTAGCAAACTTTAAGAGGGCTCAGTTTGCATATGCATGGGGAGATGTTCTTTGCCAATTCGCCTTTTCACAAACAGAGACCAGTATTCTCTGCCACAGGACACTAAGCACGTGCAGATAGAGTAATTTTTTTTTTATCGAAATCTGTAATTCATACTAAAGGAAAAAGCGTTCCGTCTCTAACTTCACAATCCCTAAGAGTCGTATTCTGCGTCAAGGTCCATTGATAACATACAAAGAAAAGAGTTATTAACCTGCAAAGATCAACATCAGCCACAAAATAATATAACGAATATATTTTTTTGAACTGATTAAATATAGCCTCCAGGGAAATGATAGACCGTGACAGTTTAGCTACAGGCTTTGTGCAAGAGGAAGGAAAACGACTTTATCCTCATTTTACGTACTGTTTGTATTTACGTGGACAAAAGGGTTAGCCATACGTATAAAGACTTTACATATGTACTCATAGAAGAGAGAGAGAGAGAGAGAGAGAGAGAGAGTATATATATATATATATGTATATATATATTTATATATATATATATATATATATATATATATATATATATATATAATATATATATATTATATATAATATATATATATATATATATATATATATATATATATATATATATATATATATATATATATATATATATCTCACACACACGCATGCAGCAGTTTCGAACTCCACTGCTGATGAGGCACATCAGTTATAATTCCACTTGGGTATAAGTTATTCCAGAGGTACTGTGAATTGGATATTAAACGATATTTTAGCCTAATAATTATGAACATAAAATGTATGTGACAAAAATTCACACATATACTCGTATGTATGGTAGGCATTTCATTGAAAATGTAAGGAAGAGTATAGTAAGATTGATAAAGCAAGACCATTGTGTGCTTAGATGAAGAAGAGGGTGCTTGGATCAAGTGTTTAGTATGAAAAAGTTATGTCAAAAGTTTGAAAGTAAAAGGAAAAAGCAGTCTATAGTTTACGTGTATCTAGGGAAAGCTAATGGTGGAATTGGTTGGGAACCAATCTGAGGAGTTCTTAATATAGATGGTTTAAAAATGTGTAGCATAAAGGACTAAATATTTTTGTGATGAAAGTTAATAATCATTTTGATTTTATATGAGGAGGAGTGAATGACTTGGAATAAAAATTGGCTGAGAGAAAAGAGTATTTTTCACTTTAGTTGTTTTATGTCCATATGGGTTAGATGATACAATAATTTCAATAAAGGATGGGATATGCAAGAACTAAGTTATAGGGAAAGTAGATGGATCGCGAATGATTGGGAAATGGCTTATGACTTCAGCTGACATGGTGGTGAATAAGGATAGTTAGGAGAAACAGGAGGGACTAGCAAAAGGGTATGAATGTGTTTGCAAGAAGAGAAAGTTGAGACTAAATGTGAACAAAAGTAATGCTGCGAGGATAAATGGCAACTAAAATGATGTAACAATCAATGTTAGTATGGATGGTAGAAGAATAAAATGGATAGATTTGTATAAGTATTGTGAGCATATATGTTCTGGTTGACGGTAGGATGAGAGAGAAAGTGAGTCACAAAATAGTTTCACCAAAGAATATGGCAGTGTGTGAACAAATGACTACGAAGGAGGTTGGTGTGCCTATTAAAGCCAAGGTTAAGATGCTTTTAGGTATCGTTGAGCGAACGCCATGAAGTGAATTGTGAATGTTGAATGCTGATGCAAAGGATCTTTTTCACCCCATTTCTTTATCCCCCCTTTCATCATGATTACTTTCCACACATTCACCATTGTAACTATGCCGCTCAAATTCTTACCTTTCTTTGTCCGTATGGCCATGTGGCCCACCAGTTGAACGTGATGAACAAGATCCTACCCTGGTCTTTCCGAGAAAAGAAAAAACAAGGTCTTCGATCATTTTTCTGGTACGGTATTGTTTTGCCTTTGGATTGAGAGTATTCACAATGAAAACAAAGGACAAAGTGAAAGCTGTAGAGATGAATTGTTTATGTAGCATTTATGGCGGAAGAAGTACTGAATGCGTGAGAAATATAGAGATTTCCACCAGGGACAAAGGGGTTAGCGCAGGTGATCGACGTGTTTGAGATGTAATGGTTCTGTTATGTTAAAAAGGAGGAGGATAATTGGTTGGTGAAAAGGGTGTGCTTTCGGTAATGTTTAGAGGGACGAGGAGAGGTGATTAGCACTGAGTGGGCATGGGAGCTGTACGCACTTAGACGCGCCTTCTCTTTCTGTGCACCGAATGTTGTGGAAGTGTTCTGTAAAAATGCCTCACCGACGATTAAGCAGTTGACGTATGAATGCTGCAGTGCTCGATGCCTTACCTTGTTTATTTTAAGGATGCCACTCTTTCTAAGGGAAAATACTGTGTTTATAATATATATATGATATTTATATATATATATATATATATATATATATATATATATGTGTATTATATATGTGTATTTATATATATATATATATATATATATATATATATATATATATATATATATATATATATATATATATATATATTTTCAAACACACACAAACACACACACACACACACACACTGCGTGATCCGCTATCCAAATAATTCTGTTGCTTCAGAGACTTGAAAGTGGAATTTTAACATATTAGAAAAGTCGTAAAGGAAACAGAACGAGAGGGAAAGTTATCCTCTGGGATGTTCATAAAATATTTCATATCCTGTTTCTCAGACTGAACCATGATAAGAGGAGTATTTTTGTTTTTCCTTCATTGTTAAAGAATTTTATCGAAAATGAAGGAGACGAATGGCTTTGTCGAAATAAAGCCAGTTTTTTGTAAAAATGAAAAATAAATATAAGTCCTAAAGAGTTTCTGCTTGCAAAAAAGAATAACGCCTAACTCAAATATAATTTCTTGCTGTAACATTTTTCCGTCAGCTTAAAATATTTCTGACAAAGTTGGACCAAAATTCCAGATTGCCTATCACCGACAATGGTTTAACTGCACTAAATTTTAGTTTCATAAAACACCTTGAGGTTTACAGGCTCAAGTTTTCCAAATTATCGGGACAAGCACATTTATGATTCGCATATAAGCAGTTTCTCTCTGTTCATTACTTATTGCGTAAAGCATCATATTTATTCATACACCTAAAGAACCACTACTCCTAGTCAGCTTCTCCAGACTGTGTTGCGGGGAAATTTTATCTGTGCAACATTCTGTTGAGAATCACAAATAGAAGCGGCGTTCCTATTACCAGGATTCCAGGAAGTCGAATCATTATAAGCGCCATTTAGGTACTATGCCACCCATTAAGTATTGAAGTGAAATCGTTAACAATGCTTTTCCAGAGTACCTGCTCACCCTTTTAGAAACAGGAGTTTACTGGGAAAAAGTTTAATAGTGACTGTTCTTTCTCGAAAGGTTACCTTTGACTAGATTTTATATATATATATATATATATATATATATATATATATATATATATATATATATATATATATATATATACTGTATATGTATATTATATATATATATATATATATATATATATATATATATATATATATATATATATATATATATATATATATATATATATATATATATATATATATATATATATATCTTCTCTGAAGAGGAATTTATATATCACTTATTACAACAGAAAATCCATATATATATATATATATATATATATATATATATGTATATATATATGTATATATATATGTATATACAGTATATGTATATATATATGTATATACAGTATATGCATATATATATATATATATATATAATATATATATATATATGTATATATATAAATTATATATAAATGATATATATAAAATATATATATATATATATATATATAAATATATATATATATATATATATATATATATATATATATATATATATATATATATATATATATATATATATATATATAATCACTCGCCTTTTCCGTCGAAAACAGTTTTCTTCAACAGCTTCCACCATTTTTTTCTTTGCTGCAATCAGCATTCACCTTTCACTTCAATAGAGGGGAGCGGGCTTAACAATCCCTACCCCTGTATTAAAACTTTCATCTCTGTGAACACGCATCTTTGTTCGACCCGTTAGAGAGCTTCCACTGCATTCCTTCCTCCATTATTTAGCAGAGCATGCAAATGATGTTAATCTTCCTGCAGTCTTACACCGCCTCAAATGCATAACGAAGTAACTCTTGTAATTAACAGATCTAACGCAGATTATGAAGTGGTGTCGACCGTGGGATATGAACTTGAGCAAAACTAAGATTGTATTCATGAGTTGGGTAACAGTGCACTTCATGAACCCGAATTTTTAACAACTCTTGTTTTGATATTTTTATTTTACAGCAGAGTGAAAATGTATATAATCTAATACGGCCAGTCAGTTAGGTTTTATTTGTAAGCTTCCTTATCTACATATATGATGGTTATCATAACAAATAGTTTCCTTGTCTGGATGCCAGCTATGGTGATTAGAACTAGATCGATGTGGTAAACTATGCTTTTCCCTGTATGGTGGTTGTGCCATCAGTGCACCTCATGGGGTGCACTGTATGCATCACTAGTGGTTCTTTGCAGCGTCTCTTCGGCCCCTAACTGCAACCCCTTCCATTCCTTTTACTGTACCTCCATTCATATCATCTTTATTCCATCTACCTATCCACCCTCCCCAAACAATTATTTCATAGCACAACTGCTTTGAGGTTTTCCTCTTGTTACACCTTTCAAACCTACTTACTGTCGGTTTCCTTTCCAGCGCTGAATGACCTCATAAGGTTCCAGTGCTTGTTTTTTGGCCTAAAAACTCTATTCCATTCCATTCCTAAACTATGCTTTCACTGTATTTCTACAGGAAATTTCCATTTGCACTTTATTGACAGCGCACTGAGTACTCAATAATGGCATTTGATTTGCACGGCTCTGCTACGTTAATATGTAATTATTCATTGTTTTATTAAATATATTTATTCATAAAAACCTGCTTTGCAATTCAGGGTCCTTTTAGCCTTATATCATAATAGTATTTGGTCACATTACATGATGATAATAATAAATCTATTCTGTAACTCACTTCAACATCTCTTCACTAACAGTGTCCATTGTTACTTTGTTGCATCTAGCTTTCATTTGTCACCAAAGCTTCCATTTAATATAAATTTTCCCTTCTTATTGATAATTTCAAACTGTTTTTTCTTCCGGATTCTATAGCTTCTCTTTAGTACCATTAATTAACCCCGCATTATCTTCAGACATCTGACATTTCCCACTCTATTACAATAAATTTTCTTATTGCACAAATTGCACCTTTATCTGTTGCTTTCAGTAAATGAGTCATTACTACAATGATGTATGCTTCTTGAGGAAAAAGTAATGAATGTGCATTTTGCTCGTCTTCAATTTTACTCATTGCTCTATCCAGAAAGGTATTAAGCAACCATGGAGAAGTAACTCAACCTTTTATGAAACCCAAGTTTACAATGAATCAATTTTTCCAATGCCATTTTAAAAGCAAGATATTCATCATCCTGAAAATTGCACTTCTCAACCTATACTTCTACACCATTTTTATCAGTTCTGTCATAGGCTTCCTGTAATTGTGTTATACCTTTTTTTTTTTCCTTTTATTAATGCTTTCCCACATGACTGTCTTATTACAGATACTTGACACACAGATAGTATTATTATCCCAAAACTGCCATTACCTTTCTTACATCAGGGTTGTCTGTTAATTTTCTTACATCTCATTCAGAACCACATAATTTACTTTTCCAGGCATAAGTAATGTTAAGAGCATATAAATGATTACCATTACCCGTGTCACCTTTGCTCTTATATATTGGGATAATAATTTCTCTTTCCAGGACCTTGGAAAATATTGCCTTACCTACATAACCCTTACCCAGTTTTATCAGACACTGAATGACACTACCTTACCAACTCACGTGTGGCCCCATAAACGTCTGGCTTCATTCTTTCCTTACGCCTCTGGATGGTGGTTCTTATTTCCAGAGCTCCCACCATCATTGCTAAAATTTCATCTCGCCACTTCTGCTCTTGCATTATTCTGATCTGCCTCTCTTGTCTCCTCTTTATTTATCAACTCCTTCAAATACGCGGTTCATGTATATGGTAACTGCTACACTTCAGCCACCATCTCTCTCTCTCTCTCTCTCTCTCTCTCTCTCTCTCTCTCTCTCTCTCTCTCTCTCTCTCTCTGTTTAAATCCATTCACACATGCTGGAAATATGCCACAGGAAGGTGCCAATGTAGATGATACTATAGGCTTATCAGACTCCTTCCGGTTCCGCTTTTGTTACTTTTTATCTTCTTTTTATTATTTTACTTCTGTTTCATCCACTTACCTGTCTAGCTTCTTTAACATAACTTGTCATCTGTAATTAAGCATAAATCCTTCAGGCAAGCACAATGAAAGTTTTAATTGTCATTCAGA
>NC_089795.1:62054484-62069484 GCF_040412425.1 Macrobrachium rosenbergii
CGCAGTGTTCCTACGATATGACACTATTATTTGAATTAACATCGGTACTTTCTTCGGTTTAATATTAATGAGGACGCTGTATACATAAGAGATAGATACAGTTGGTAGAGGACTTCCACCTTACGTCCAATTTCAATCTCCGACAGTTACCTGTCATCAGTGTAATGCACGCTGAGGTTCATTTAAGTTTCATATCTTAGTTTACGCTTTGTCATAAAATTCAGTAATCTTAATAATTCAGTTCATCAACTAATCACTTCAAGGAGTCATTGATTTTTGCTTCGGCCAGAAGCGTTGGTCAGTAATTTAGCTTTTAGTTCGCAACTCTGTGAATAACCAGCTCGCCCTTATATTGGTTGCTGCAGAACATAGTGCTCATCGTTGCTGATTGCTGCTTGCCTGCCCAGCTCATGAGGTCAAAGAGATGCGGCTTGGCCAGTATACGGCCTTGGGGTGCAAGGCGACATTTGCAAGGCAACATTGCCAGTTGAGACAATAACTTGAAAGGGTGAAGTTGTTAGGTGAAATAATGCTCTAAATGGTTAAAGATGTTTCCTTGTTGTCCATTCATGCGGGTCCTGTATACGGACTGAGAGAGATTGGGATCTTTCGGAAAGTACAAGTGACAGTTTTCAGGTATATCGCCTCCTTCCTCAGTAAGGTGTTCCAAGGGCCAAGAGCACTACCCACAGAAAGTTGAGAGGAATGAACAATTTAAGAAACGACCACCGTGGGAGAGAAGGTACGAACATACAGACAGGCAAAGATGGTCCTGACTTTCTTCCTTCATTCTTTAATTACTCCTTTATGATTGATTATTTTCTCAACTTTGTATCAAGAAAGTTCAGAGCAATGCTTGCGTTGATTATTGTTTTAACTTAGAATAAAAAAAATTAATATTAATATAAATGTAGGTACGATGAAAGAAACATGAGAAAATTATATAGAGTTTTTACGTTGATATCATAGCAATCGAAATTAATGACTTTTAAAAAATAAACATTATCAAAGAGGGGAACAGTCATTGGCAAGTTATTACCCATTTCATAAATTACAGCGAAACAGTATTGAACTTGTTAGCAACGTGAGTGTCACTTGCTGGAAACCTGGGCAGGTTTCCCGCTTCAAATATTGTTCGACGGAGATCAAAGGATTGCTGGTCGTCCATCGAGGGCTCTAATCTGTGCTTACTCTGAGCAGAAGAGCAGACACAGGAGTCGTTGTGACGGATGTAAAGATATGAGATGCTTTGGAATGCTTGGAACTCGGCGTCAAATCGTGTAATGGATGACACGGGAGATTTTGCCACGAATCTTTCTCATGACAGCGCGCCGGTGCTCGTGAACCCAGAGGATTTTTAGGATTGTTTAAAATGCTCTTGAAATATAATTAGCTCGTGCCTTGGGAAATTTTGTGACCTCTTTATGCTTCGTAGAATGTATTTATTCATCCCTTTATTTTATTCATTTTTACTTTTGTAGGGCTCATGTATGAGAAATGTTCAGGTTCATGGTATATCATGATGTACATAAAGACACGATATATATATATATATATATATATATATATATATATATATATATATATATATATATATATATATATATATATATATATATATATATATATATATATATATATATATATACTGTATATATGTATATATATATTATATATATGTGATTATATATATATATATATATATATATATATATATATATATATATATATATGTATATATGTATATTATTATATATGTATGTGATTATATGCATATATATATATATATATATATATATATATATATATATATATATATATATATACTGTATATATGTATATATATATTGTGTATGTGATTATATGTATATATATATATATATATATATATATATATATATATATATATATATGTGTGTATATATATATATATATATATATATATATATATATATATATATATATATATATATATATATATATATATATATATATATCAAACATACGCTGGGCCATTCACCTTCATTGTTAATACGATATTAGTGCCGTCCAGTTCCAGTGCCTCTCACTCCATTTTCCAGCATTTTATTGGTGGGGAGGGGGTGTGTTAAGCAAATGAAACTTCAAGGATACTACTGTGCTAGGAAGTGCCAATATTTTTGGACACTAGTGCACCGTATCCCAGGTGGGAGGGGAGGACTCTTAATCGCCGAAGGAGAGCCTATTTTTCTGGGGATCAAAGGCAGTCACATAATTCTTGCCAGTCAGTTTATTAAGGACTGCTACCGAGGTGGTAGGAAGCAGTGCGAACCTTGGTGTTGCTACTCTCGGAAGCATCGATTGGCCGGGATTCAAATGCACAATATCTCAGGGCGGAGAAACCCCTAGAAATAGTCTGTGGACGTCATACTGGATGGGTGGACCTTTTCACTTGACAAGAAACGAGGAGTCTGGATGCTGGGAAGTAGGAATAATAGTTTTGCCGCTCAGTGTTGTAGTGTAAGTCACCAAAATGCGGGGCATGTGTTTGCAGTTCCATACTAGGACCTAATATGAAAAGAATCCAGAGTAAACATTTTATATATGTATGTGTTTGTATATATATATACATACATATATATATATATATATATATATATATATATATATATATATATATATATATATATATATATATATATATAATATATATATTTTTATATTGTGGGTGTGTGTGTGTGTGTGTGTGTGTATGACTTACATCGAATATTCGCACTTGCCAATACTGCGTTTCCGTATTAGCCATAAACTGTTCTACATGACTTCATATTTTCTCACATTTTCCTCTCCTTTTCTGGGAAGCATAGGAACTTGCATAATTTAAAAGGTTGGTACAAAGCAATTTACTAGTACTGTCGATGCTACTCGCATAGAAAATATTTACACCAAGTGACCCTTCTCCCTCTTACTTGACCCAAACTCTCTCTTAGAATTGTTTTGGATTAGCTTCGTTCTACAAAGGGTGTTAAGAGTATGCGCCTGCGCAAGTCTTCAGGAACAGTTATTTGTTCAAACGAGTTAAATGTCGTTTAAGTATAACGCGGTTTTTTAATACAAAGAAGAAGCATTTTCGAACAAACCTCTTGCATATACCAGCTTTTGGTGTTAGTTAATGCATGATCAAAAGATATGATCAGAATTACATTTAATTACATGTAATTTTTTCCGATCAGTGTTTGGTGGTCTGAGATTAGATCTTTAGTAGAAAACAAATAAAACAGACTGGGCTAATAGATGAAATTCATTTTGTCTGTATATTCACCGTGATTTCGTGTTGCTTGTGCTCTTGAATTATTGCTGATAGGGTTTTTTTTTTTTTGCAATGTGTAATAACGTGTAATTTGAGGCATACTTTTGGTTCTTGTCTTATAGAACATTAATTGTCACTCTGTCTAGTCGTAACTGTTTCTTACAGAGAGATGATAAATCTTTTAAGATAATTTTATTTCCAGAGTGAGTTTTCGATACAATACGGATTATTTTTCTGTTTTACATCATTGTATTTTTGACAAGAAATTGCGTACGATCTTCCAAAATTGATAGCTAATTTTTTGGTCCATGTAATGAATGTTAGCAATTTCATTGATCCAGAATGTAATCTACATTTTTCTGAACATTTTTCACATCAAAGTAACACTAATTATATACTTTTGTGTGTAGGTTCTTAGGGAAAAATCTTTTCAAATGTTTACTTGGTTGGTAACTTAGTGCTCTAACCAGCCTAGGCCTGTGAGGGTTATGGCCATGAAGAAACAGGAAAACGAGTGATGTCTAGCACTGAAGGCAGTATATATAGAACTGCCTGTCAAAAGATGGATAATAAATCTATAATTTCCAAAACGGGAAACCTGCTGTTCGTGTCCAAACCATTGTTGATATAGTTAGACAACATGGTGAGGAAAAAGAGGAAGGCGTATCCGTACTCCTACAGTAGATCCAGTTCTTGGAAAAAAAAAAAAAACCTGTCATGGGAATCAAGAACAGCAGCAGTCAGTACCGCTGCTCGAAAGCTGATGAGAAGAAAAACTGATCGAATCAAGTACAATCCCAAGGTCATGGATTTTTAAAGCACTGATTAAATGAGGAGGTTGTGCAACAGGCGTTATGATGCTGCCTGAATGAAAGGGGAACTCTCTTCAATGCTTACTCGAAAAAATGAAGAAAGTGTAAACCGTAGAAGAGACAGCCATGACATCATTTAGTGGAGATCTATACACGCATTAGATTAGAGGTTACAGCAAGGCCATTGATTAGGAAAATATCCGGAATTAATCCTGTGAAAAATGAAGGCAAAAGACCTATCCAAAATACGAATCGTAAGAAGCATTTAACCAAAAAGGAGATTTATCGGAGTTTTTCGCAATTTCAGAATTCCGTATTATATATAACCTATTGGTCCTAAGGATTTTCGAACTAACCCACCATGCAACAAAGTCTACGGATTATTTTGTTGGTAAAAATCTCATTTCCACATTATACATAGATATTTTATATTAGTAATATTCGTTAGATCCGAAAATGATATGATTCTTTTATCAACAAACATTTTTCAGAGAACAATGTCAGTATGTTTGATATATTTCTTATATGCAATACATCTGCACATTAATGTGTCAGTGATAATGTTCAGTTAACAGTTTCTTATGTCCAGTTTCAGTGGATTTCACAAATATCATTTCAGTTACCCCAACAATCTGTAACAGATCAGGTGAGTCGCGCGGCTTGAAATTGCTTACCGTTAGTACAGGAGTGTCTCTGAACATGTTATAGTGAAGCCTATATCTCGTACATCGTTTTCCTTGTAAACATACCAAGTGATTGCCCCAAGACAACTAAGCACGTTTAGCAAACAGTTCGGCCACGGCCATTGTTGTGATTATAATGACCGTTGATGGACTCCGTAGGAAGGCCTGTTGAAGTTTGTACGAAAACTGTTGACACTGACTTTATGGTTCTGATAATTATTAGCATCCATGCTGACGTTGAAGTCTGTTATATCCAGAAAAATTTCTGCTATGATCAGTAAATGATTATTATTAGCAATTATGCTCATCTGTAAATGAGCGCCATATTGTTTATAGTAATGATACTTTATGTAAATGTTCTTCATTAATAATAAGGAATGTCCAGACAGTCAGCAGATACATTGAAAACGTATTCTTTGTCGTCGATAAGTTGGAAATATTTGGATGTGTTTAGTTTCTACGTATCTGCTGACCATTTGTGTAACGATAATTATTGCTGACACGCTTGTTTTACAGAGATTTTTTCATCCTAAGAATCTTTTCACTGAAAATGATTTATTAATTTATATAAATTATTTCACCATTACGGCGCTGAATAATCTGATGGGTTCCGGCGCTTGGTCTTCAAGACCTAAATTTCGTAATCCTGTAAAAGAAAACTGTTGTGATGACTTTCTGTCCGTCCGCACTTTTTCTGTCTGCCCTCACATCTTAAAAAACTACTGAGGCTAGAGAGTTGCAAATTTGTAAATGGATTATCCACCCTCCAATCATCAAACATACCAAATTGCAGCCCTCTAGCCGCAGTAGTTTTCATTTTATTCAAGGTTAAAGTTGGCCATAATCGTGCGTCTGGCAACGATTTGGAGCACTCCACCACCGGACCGTGGTTAAAGCTTCATGGGCCACGGCTCATACAGCATTATACCGAGACCACCGAAAGATAGATCAATTTTCGGCGGCCTTGATTCAACGCTGTACAGAAATCTCGATTGCTCTGAAGAAAACTTGGGCGCAATTTTTACTTGTTTCATATTTGAAATTAAACAATTTACGTTTGATATCATTATGGGACGTGGAATAGATCGTGTTGAATCGTTGTTAAGTCATATCACGGGTTTCTTTTAGCCAACCATAAACGCAAGGAGCCCAGAGCAACTTTTAATTATCATCTCTTAAAATCCTCTAGATTTGCTTATAGTACTGTGATTTATCTCTGTGGTGTCTTTTTTTAGTATTTTTCTTGACACGTTACAAACGCCATTGTTTCTAATTCGTTAGTTAAACATAATTTCTATTACTATTACTAATCAAGCGGTTTTGCTACAAAAGAAAAATGCAGTTGGATGTGTGAAATCTTAAGGAGGTCGCACATCGCATTGCATTTTTTTTTATATTTAACTAATTCATTACCAGTACAAGCGTTTATAGTTTTTCTTGTCAATCGCTTTCGAATAAGTTGCGCACAATATAGAAATGGACTTAATTTACATTCTTTTCAATTGTCAGCTGTATCAGTGGATTTCCAGTCATATTTTTGAGAAGTGCTAGTACATTCTGTTTTTAGAGTAGGCCTACTATTCAACCCATCCATTCTGTGTCATTTTTCATTTAGTTATACAAAAAGATTATTACTCATCTGGTTACTTCTGAGTGAAGAATTGTGTTTATTCTGACATTAGAGTCCTGTGATTTGAGTGTATGAAAGGTGAAAATATCCATAATAAATGATAGACGGTCCTGTGAAAATTAACACCTGTATATGTGTGCGGGAGCCGTCTTGCCATTAATTCTTGTAAAATAGTTCCAAAAATGATTTGTTTGACTTTTTCCTTCATAGAGAAAGAATGCTACTTTCGTGAAGCTGTAGTAAAAGATTCACCAGGTGTAACTGTGGATGAAGTTACTGGAATGGGTTTTTTATTTTTCTGCTATTTTTTTTTTACATTTTCCCGAAATAATTTATTATCTTTGTTAATAGATATTCTCGAAAGTTCATAATCGATCTAGAAGTAGTGTAAATTTTAGATGCTGAATAATATTTGTAAAATACAATGCTAAAGGCCATTTGTGTATGTTTTTCTGTTTCCTGCTCTAAGTTTCATCAGTTCGCTGTTTTCACTATAATTGTTTATAATATGACGCTTTTCTTAAAAAACAGAAAAATGATAAGTCAGTTTATAAAAGTCAGGGATAAGTTATATATATATGTTTATATATATATATATTGTAAATATATATAATATATATATATATATATATATATATATATATATGTGTGTGTGTGTGTATAAATTATATATATATATATATGTGTGTGTGTATATATATATATATATATATATATATATATTATAATATATATATTATATATATATATATATGTGTGTATATATATATATATATATATATATATATATATATATATATATATATATATATATATATATATTCATTATAGCTAATGTTTCAAGACGTCACATCGTCAGGGGAACAATGAACAGGGTTTAAGAAAAGGCAGCATTTATATAAAAGTAGGTAGTGGAGGACAAAATACAGATCAATGAAAAATCAAAATTAGGCATTAACTAGAGATAGAACACAGAACGACACAGCAAAGGCTGTAGCAAGCGTCGGTCAATCCGGTGTGCTGGAAAAGGTCCAAGCTGTCAGATGAAAGTTTCAGGTATGCTGCGGGTGTCCCGTAAATGCTGCTGCAGTCTTGCCGCCGGGAAAGAAATTACCTGGTACAAATGTGTCCCTGAACGCGGAGCCTCGATGGCTCGGTTGGTAGAAGTTAGCAACCTCAGACTTCAGAAGTCTATGGCGAGGTTCAATCACAGCCGACCGGTCAGAGAGGTGGACACTTTGCTATCCGTGTAGACACCCCGGGATTACGTATGTAATCAACGGATAGGTTTGCTGAAAGCAAATGGGTGTTACAGATTAATTAAACAAAGCCACCCAACACCTTCAAAAACATAACAGACACCTCACACGTCTCGAACTGTCAACCTACTCGTCCAGTTCTCCTCGCTGCTGGGAGAAAGGGAGCTGGGGATTTGGTAACATGTACACATTCGCTACCGGGGTCTAAGCGATGTCAGGCAGGGCAGCCGATCGAGGCTACGGCCTACCCCACCGCCAAATCAAAGTCCTTCAAAAGAAGGCATCGTGCTTACCCCATATAATAATGGGAAAAATGCACGTTAAAGACGAAGAAGAAGAAATGTGTCCCTGAACGCCTCTACCCGAGACTCGCCTGACACCGAGACCCTTCCCCTGTGTCTTGGATTGATCAACGCCGATAGCTAACTTCGGTGTCGTATTCTGGCTTCAGTCAATCGTTGATTTCCCATAGGTCAATAACCTTATGCTAAAGCCGCCCACCTACCCTCTTATATTGTATACAGATGACAAAAAGGCACGCTGTCTAGGATCGTTCAGAGCAATTCAAACAACCCTTTGAACCTTTCAAATTTGAACTCCAGGCTGCTGAAAGAAGAATTGGGCAGAAGCTTGAAAAGACGAAGTAGAAATCCATTGCTTGCCTTGTCGTTAAATATATAATTGTGTTTATATGTGTGTGTGCGTGTAGGGATATTTGTGCGTGGGTATGAGCGTATACGCGAGTACGTACACAAAGGTGTAGTAGACTATATATATTTCCTGTTTTTTTTCTCATGACTTTATTAAGTTATGACACCGTATTTTTGCTGCATGGTCAGGCGTTGTGAATAAGCTTAGCGGATTTATAGGAGGTTAACCAACTTTAGGGATGCGAATAAAATTCATTTGATTTACAATAGTAATAACTCATTATTAATCTTTCACATTCACGATTTACTCTGGCGTCAGTCTAGCTGTTTCTTAATAATATCTCTTGCAATTTTTGTTAACGTCTATGTTTTTTTTGTCTTTTATGACTTTCAAGTAAGTAATTTCCCATCTTCAGATGGCGGGATGTTTGGCATTCCAAATTTTTCAAAGCGGAAAAACGTTTTTCAAGTAAGTGATATTTTTTCTCCCAGTTGTAAGTAATATAAAAAGTACTGTTATGTCAGGTACTTAAAGTGAACGAATTCCTTCCTTAAAAAAGAACTGCTTTCTTGATTTACTTAGTTCGATACTTTTTTCTTTACTTTTCTCGGTAAGTCAGATACAGCAAGGAACCCCTTTGATTTATTTTGTATTTTTCCTTTCTTTTCCCTCTTACTTAATTCTTTTCTTCTTTCCTTACTATCACTCTTTCTCTCCAAATGACAAGCACCTCATGGCTGAACGGAGTCTGTAGTCAACCAGTTGAAATTTTCATTTCACGTGACCAATATTTCACTCACATACCATCAATTTTTACTCATTTTTCATGACCATTTCAACACTTCAAATCATTGAATGACACTTACAGGCTGTTATAAAAGCAAAAGCCTGTGGTGGCATAAAGCCAGGTTAATCATAAACAACAAGAACAAAATTATTCATGCTGTGAACTGGGAACCAAGAACAAAGACCATCGATGCGAATGCATGCCGAGTGATCATCAGTCGGAGAATTGGAGATTTTCAAATTGTTGTCGTTTCATATGATGAGCATTTCTCGGCTTACTGTCAGCGTTTTGAGTAACTCAGTGTTTACACAATTTCTTTTCTATGATGCTGAATGCATGGCTGGTGATCACGCTTAAATGTTTGTAAATCATCTTCAAACTAGTCGGTTATTGGGAAACCAACAGTGAATTTAAAAAGTCCGTAAATTGAGCCACTGAAAACACGTAAAAGAAGCCCTACTTCATCGAGGCCTTTTGTCATCTGCGTCGGGCTTTGAAGTCTAGTATTTTCACGTTCAGCTTCGCCTCTCCACGCCCCAATAAAAGCATTCTTCGTCTCATTCCTGTCCACGTGTGAGAAAGGGATATTTACGGCGTGGTGTCGCCTCAGATAAGGAAATGAGATTTCTCAGGAATCTGAGTTTGATATAGGTCTTTTTATTACTGGTCTTGTTTCTTTGTTTGTCATTACTTTTTCCAGCGATGAATTCCTTCATAAAATGAGCACGTTTTATTTACATGAAAAAATTTGTAGACCTATGTGAAATTCATTTGCATATCCTATAGAAACTAAGTAGTAAGGTCGAAACAGTTATCATTCAGTATTCGTTTTTTTAATATTTGTTCTTCTTGTGATACCTGTTTTTAAAAATAGAGAATAACAGCACCATACAAATACAGGACCTTATTTTTTTGCAGTCCAACTGATTATCTTTATCGTTACTTTTGTATATTTTCATCGTTTGCAAAAAAATATCACTTCCGAGAAGTTTTACAGTGGCGAAGTGTTTGGTATAAGTCATATAAAAATTAGTCACCCGACGTCTAAAGTAGGTCATGAATATTCGGTTCCACCATAAAAGTGTGAGCGATTGCTGCATCAGATATGTGAAGTGTTTTACGTATAGAGCTTAGTCTTATTTCCTTTGTTGCCATTTTCAAGCTAGACTTCCTGGTATAGAACGTTTAGGGCATGCGATTATGTGCTAAGCTGTGGAACTTTTTTGAAAACTTGTTCATTGTTGACTTGAAGTAAGAGAGAAATATCGTACCACCTAGCCGAGAGAGAGAGAGAGAGAGAGAGAGAGAGAGAGAGGAGAGAGCCGCCCGCGCCAGATCTGATTGATTAAAAGTTATCACCACAAATCGAGAGAGAGAGAGAGAGAGAGAGAGAGAGAGAGAGAGAGAGAGAGAGAGAGAGAGAAAGAAAATGAAAAGGGAAAATGAAAAAGAGAATATAATCGAACTGAGTTAATCAAATTTTTACCTTCTATTTTCTATAAGAATTCATGAATCAATATCTGTATTGCGATTCCCAAAAACTTAATCATGCAAATATAATAATAATAATAATAATAATAATAATAATAATAATAATAATAATAATAATAATAATAATAATAATAATTAATGGATCTATAATACCGGTTAAATAGACGAAGATGCTTCCAGTTTATTGTCTGTCGCTGTTCGTTAGGAATCATTTGATAAGACTCCCTATGGTTGATACATTTATTTTTGAAAACATTGCTGGTGACACTTTCCTAAACTGACGTATCTCGTCTTGGACCTCGAGAATGAGGTATTCCATTAGAAATACAGCGGACTGCGTCATATCCTCATTTTTTAAACGACGTTTCATTAGCTGGTATTGACTCTTGATCCCCCGGTTTGTTACTTGTCATTTAGGAATTCGTGTAACAGAAGAGTATATGAATTTTTAATAAAGAAATGTAGCTGTAAAAACACCTAATGAATGGGTGCTTTAGAGTGGCACCATTGTATTTTCATAGTTTGTTCCTGACAGCGGAACATTATTGTCCATTGTAGGAATTACTTTCTACACCCACTGATCGTGTAAGAGCGCTCTCTTTCTTATCTATGCATTAAGATATTCTACTTACATTTTAGTTTTAAAATCCTCAAAGCTTTCACAGAGGTTTTCGTCACGTTTTTCTGTATTTTCTCCGCCCAGTAATACTTATGTTAACATTATTTATCTATAGAATGAGTGATTTTTACCACAAATTTCCATAAAAAAGAAAATATAATAACAGAACGGTTTTGAAGAATTTTCGCTTTATAGCGAAATTCTCTTTATCAAAGTTAAGGATTCACGTTTAGGAGATTTCATTTATTTTTCCTACCCATTGCAACAGAGGATAATAAAAATAAAAATAAAGGTCATTAATAATTTGCATGATGAATGCTATGCCTAAGGAGACGACGTCCAAACTAATAATTCTCTAATAAATAAAGAATGAGACTTGGGAATGCATAAATCCAAATATTTATAATGGTTTAACCGCATGAGACGGGGTTTCATCACTGACTTGTGGTGTAAAATATTTATCTACATTTCTGACTCTGCAAGTGCAACGCGCAGTTTGTAAGGGTAGTGGTGCAAAACATGTAGAAAGTTGTTACTGAATTATGCTCTCTCTCTCTCTCTCTCTCTCTCTCTCTCTCTCTCTCTCTCTCTCTCTCTCTCTCTCTCTCCACATTAATAATATGGTCGATTCAGCTGTGTTTTTTGTCTTTGTCTGCGTTTTACTATTTTATTTTTATACTTAACACACTTGTAATATTACTTGAAAACAGAGACACTCTATGGCGTATCATTTAACCAATTTCCGTCCTTTTTTACGCAGAAGAGTCGTTTTTACTATCTTACATGTTGTCACACACGCTAGTCCGCATTTGTCAACTTGTGATTCGGAGTTGATCGTTTCAGTAAAAGGTAAACAAACAAGATGGTCCCTACTACGGAACTCGCTCTTCGTGTATTGCGCTCATATACCTTATGTGTAATGCAAGAGACTGAAACTCCGTAACTAACACCTTAGAACCGGTCGTTTGGGCAAGACGGTAGATAGAGCATTTACCAAAGGTCATTGAGTCAGTTGAGCCTTGAAGACCCCTCCCCTCTGCTTTTGTAAACTGGATCAGGCTACCTAAGGGTCCAGTTCCACCATGATACGTGTCCAAGGTGAAGCAGAGTGGGCGCTCATCATTATCTTTTGTTGCGCTTCAGGTGAAATTTGTAAATAATGAACTTAAAATACGCTAATCGTTTCCGGATAAAAAAAAAAGCATAAAAGAGGTTTAAATACCCAATGTGTTAAGGAAAACTGTACACAAACATTTTTTAAATTAATATTATATAACCTAAGTAATTTCATATTTTATGAAAATTAGAAGTATAGGTTTCTGTTTGATTCTGAAAATTGACGGAATGAGTATGTTTTAACGATAGATATCTTTTGTTCATTCGTCATTATCATCTTTTTATGAAACTGATGAAATTGCTGATAAAAAAATTAAAATAAAAAACAAGCATGGGCAATTGATGGGGAAATCTCTATAGCGACATCGCGTTGAAACAAAATACTGCTCTTGTTGTAATCTCGATGTACTGATATGCTAACACAGGTCTCTTTTAAATTTAACATGGACCAGCTATACGCGAATTCAGCCTGACCGTAGTCAGTGTCGATTCCGCGAGGCTGAAAAGAAAGAAGTAAAACTGGCAATTTAATAATTGCTTTTGGCTGTGGTCAGTCAATCCATCTTTTGTCAAATGATCTGATTTTATAGCTGGCACCTTTTATTGTGGAAGAGACTTTATGCCAACTTTTCCTTTTTTTGGGAGCATTAACTGAAGACATCTTGCAGTGATCTTATATCGTTTAGAGACGGATCTGTATAGCTAGCTACAAGTTGTTGAGCAAAGGTAAAGTACTGTTTCTGGGTAAACATGCAGCAAGAACCTGTTTATGTAGGTGACCCTGCAGTTAGTTGCTGCTTTTAAATGAAAATGATTTCACAGCTGCTGGACTCACCTAAAAAATGGATTACATAAGTAGCCACGTTACGTTAGTTGAGAGTATAGATAAGTATCTTTTGGCAACATGTGATTTTGCAACAATAACTTTTCTTGCGTGTTGTAACTGTGCAGCCAGCTGCAACTTTGTCAAGCAACCATTTTGTATAGGCAATAAGCCGGTGTAAGTGACAACTGGGAGTCCAGGTACTTTTTGTTGAGTAAGGTTTTTGTATTGAAAACTCTCTTTTGTTGGAGTCACGGCAAACATTTTTCGTGAGGTCGGAAACCTATAAAGCCATAATCTGTTTAGAAGCCGAGAGTTGTCATGGAAGGGTGTATAATCAGTTCGCCTTCCTGCAGGGTATTCCATAGTTAGCTGCCTATTGCTAGGTGGTGGAGGTTTAAAAAAGGAGTTGTATCTCATGATAGCATTCGTGGCGACCTTTTGATAAGTAGACTAATCGTGTTTGTTGATCGATGAAATTGTCACCCATGTGAAGCGAGGATCTTCTGCAGCCAGCAGCCTTGCAGTAAAAGGAGATTCTATAACAGTATTTCTAGACAAGTGATATAGACTGTTAATTATCGTTGAGGGATGCTGTACACTAATGTATTTTGTGATTGGTAAGGATGTTTCCAGATTGGTAGCTTTTCTTTTAGGTGTGTTGATTAGCTGTTTACATAATTTTCTTCTTAGTGAAGAGATAATGCAGCTGGATACGCTTAGCAGAGGAAACTGGTCAGCTGGGTATGCTACATCTAGTTAAACGCGAGACTTATACAGTTGTTTACTTTTCAGTAGGCGAAAGAATTTGAAGGTGTGCACATCTTATTAAAGGAGGGGACCTTGTACAAATGACATGTTCATTTTTATAGTTAGGAAAGTGAATTACCAACTACCTTTTGATAAGGCGGGGCAGGTAGTGATTTCTGCTGGGTTGATTGAGGTGCCACCTGCTACTTTTGGTTAAGCAAAGGAATTGTTTAGCTCTTTTGGAGAGAGGCGAGGGTATCACGAATAGCAGCTGCCTTTCCTTCATTATGTAATTTTGTATCTCTCTCTCTCTCTCTCTCTCTCTCTCTCTCTCTCTCTCTCTCTCTCTCTCTCTCTCTCTCTCTATATATATATTATATATATATATATATATATATATATATATATATATATATATATATGTATATATATATATATATATATATATATTATATATATATATATATTGTATTTATATATATACGTATATTATGTATGTATGTGTACGTATATATATATATATATATATATATATATATATATATATATATATATATATATATATATATATATATCAACAGTAACGACAGCATAAACATCAAGTTCTTTTAAAGTTCAAACTATGCTCGCCCAGTATAAACAGAGTGCATTAGATGCGACAGACAATGCCATGAGTCAATTATGTTGCATTATCAGAAGGCGGGTGCTACTTTAAATAGGCCAAGAAAAATTCGATCCCTTTCATACACCTTCTTTGCAACGCATCTCCTTTGCACTCAGGTCATTGTTGTCTCTGAATCTTCTCTCCTCGGTTTATCCTGGAGCTTATAAGGAACTAGTATGACATATTCTCGGGTGTATACTTTACCCAATTGCTTATTCAGGAATGTTTACTCTCTTGAGATTTTCTCGTTTTTTCCCGAGAGCGTTTGAATTACTTCTTTCTTCTCGGGTCAGGAGAAATTTGCATAGCCGCTCTTCCGTTCATTTCTCTTTTGCGTCTCATCACAGAGAGAGAGAGAGAGAGAGAGAGAGAGAGAGAGAGAGAGAGAGAGAGAGAGAGAGAGAGACCATCTCCTCTATTCAAAAA
>NC_089795.1:62071984-62074484 GCF_040412425.1 Macrobrachium rosenbergii
AGAGACACAAAGCTGAACTTTAACTTCAGTCAAAATTAATACGAGTATAATTCACTGCAACCAAAACACCCCACTGGAGATGTAAAGGCTTTAGCGTATTCAAGACAAAATTGATTTTTTTTCACCCTCGACATTTTCTTGTCAGACGCACGAGATAGAAATCTTGAATAGTACAGCCTTTGATAAATAATGGATGTACAGTATGCAACTCAGATATTTTTCAAAGTGCTCAGCTTTGTTAATTAAGTTGACAAAATGAAATACAAATAATGTTAAACAAGGCGAGAAAACTTTCTACCTCTAAGAGGTCGAAAGTTTTCTCGCCCTGTTTAACATTATTTGTATTTCATTTTGTCAACAAGACTGAGCACCTTTAAAAATATCTGAGTTGCATATTGTACATCCATTATATAATATATATATATATATATATATATAATTTATATATACATAATATATATATATTATATATATATATATATATATATATATATATATATATATATATATATATATATATATATATATATATATATATATATATATATATATATATATATATATATATATAATATATATATATATGTATATATATATATATATATATATATATATATATATATATATATATGTATATATATATATATATATATATATATATATATATATATATATATATATATATATATATATATATATATATATATATATATATATATATATATATATATATATATATATATATATATATATATATATATATATATATATTATATATATATTATATATATATATATATATATATATATATATATATTATATATATATATATATATATATATATATATATATATATATATATATATATATATATATATATATATATATATATATATATATCTCTATTTCCCGTTATGATTCACATACTTACAATGCCGCACATATGATCAACTTCAGTAGTGTGCTGTACATTGAGGGCAGTTTAATATATAGTAAGCATATAGACTTAGTGGTTTATGCCACCGACTGCAATAGCTGAAAAAAAACTGAGGAAAATAGAGTGTATTCAGGGAAATACTTATTGCAAAATACCCAGAGCAAACAGCTGTGACATCACAATGTCGCCCAAACGCTCAGGTTCCTCTAAATGCAAAGTGATAATATCTTCGTAGTAAAACGCAGTGCGAATTGTGAACAATTACTTGAACAAATATCCACGAAAGGTGCCAAAGTTCCGTTGAAAGCGAAGACACGGAATCGAAGACCATTAATAATTCTCCAGATATTTGGTAAACACTGGCTGGCGGCGCTCATGAGTCATGAGTTAGGACTGGAATATGTGAGGGCCAATTGTCATGTGTGAGGGCGGGGTCCGAGGAATAGCAAATGAGGGGAAGATGGGATTGCGTGAACATCGTGCGCTTTCATGAATTTCTTACGCAGGAGAATTCCGACGAAAGGGAGGTCGGTCAAGAGAGAGAGAGAGAGAGAGAGAGAGAGAGAGAGAGAGAGAGTCACACACAACTCTTGTGGATTTATCAGAAGAGCTTCCATTGTTGATAGTATAATGCAGTGAATCCTCGTGTTCCTCCCTTCTTGAATTATTGGTGCTACCCTTACAATGACCTATTTATGGGTTTGACTTTCCTCTTTCCGACCTAGTTTATTTTGTGTAGATTATGAGAGCTTAGGATTTTCCATGTATCGTCACAAGTCAATCGTTCCTTACTTCGCCATGCATAATTTGGTTCTGGTCCCCAGAAAAGCACAGAAAATAAAAGAGCATGTTTTTTTTTTTCTTAAACAGTGACTGTTCCAGTTTTCCTATCCTCCAACAGAAAATAAAAGAGCATGTTTTTTTTTTTCTTAAACAGTGACTGTTCCAGTTTTCCTATCCTCCAATAGGTTGAGAAATTTTCCAAAAAGATTTCCATGAGCTTCCCATTAATGTTTGGCAATGAAGGATTTACATCTGTTTTGTGACCTCTGCCTTATCATACCATTAATTGACTGTGCTTGACGAAATAAATTTGTTTGTCTGGGCAGCTTTTAGTTTTCTTTAAAAGAAAACTATTGTGCCGGTTTTGTCTGTCCATCCGCACTTTTCCTGTCCGCCCTCGATCTTAAAAACTACTAAGTTTAGAGGGCTGCAAATTGGTATGTTGATCATCCACTCTCCAATCATCAAACATACCAAATTGCAGCCCTCTAGCCTTAGTAGTTTTTACTTTATTTAAGGTTAAAGTTAGCCATAATCGTGCATCTGACAACGATGTAGGATAGGCCACCACTGGCCCGTGGTTAAAGGTTCATGGGGCGCGGCTCATACAGCATTATACCGAGACCGCGGAAAGATAGATCTGTTTTTGGTGGCCTTGATTATACGCTGTACAGAAAACTCGATTTCTTCGGCGCAATTTTTATTTTATTTTATTTTATTATTATTATTTTTTTTGCAGCTAAGATAAGTGGTTATTTGTGTGCGTTATCTCATGTGTCG
>NC_089795.1:62081984-62106984 GCF_040412425.1 Macrobrachium rosenbergii
ATATATATATATATATATATATATATATATATATATATATATATATATATATATATATACTCCATGGAAGAAGAAGAGTTTTAATAGCGAGCAAGAAGGTTATATATATATATAAAATGAAAATGGCTGGTCGTAACAGAAAAAAAAATCGAAAATGAAAATGGCTGGTCACAAAATCGACTTACAGAGTTGATTCTGACACGTAGAAAGTAAGGGAAGGCCAGATTTCAAGAAAATGTGTGCATATTAAATGGGTGGGAGGTAAAAGAGAAGGGGGGCCAAGCTTGTAGTGGACTAATTGATTGGCAGTTCTGAGGAGAGAGAGATAGAAACCTGCATATTGAAGAAACGGTAGAGAGGGTGCAATTTAAAGTTGCACTGAAAAACTTACGTAAAGGAGCCAAAAGGGCTTCTCGTGTGGTTTCCAGGTTATTTTGAAAACGTCGATAATATACTATATTGGCCTTTGCACCTTAATGCACCAGCTGAGGGATTAAAAGGGTTGTAATTACTGCTTGCTTGCGTTATTAAACGGTAATACGCACACACATGTACGCGCTTGCATAGACACACTTTAACTTTCCTTCTACCCTTATGCAGACATCCTGCTACATTTCTTGCTTCCCTCACTTTCGGAATCATCTGCTCTCATCCTAACAGCATCGAAAATAGCAAACGCCAAATGCTTTCAGGTATCTGTTGCTTCCATCTCTCACCGTTCATGAAAATATTCACTGTCCTGCGTTCATGGTTTCCATTTTACCGTCATAACCTTTCTCTCCCTCAATTTCATTTTTAACTTTCTCATATTGTAAACACTCTCAGACTCTTTCACCGAGAACATCAACCGTTCCACACCCCATTAACGCCCAGTCTTATCCCACAACTTAGCACTACACTTACTGTCCTTTTTCTGACTGCTAGCCTTCACTCCATCCATTGAAATATTAAATGGCCATGGATAAATGAGACATCGTTGTCTTAGCCTCATTTCTATACCAAATCAGTCACTCTCCCGCGTAAACTCTAACATGATTCATTTTCATCTTGAAAAATTTTTAACCCTCAGCAATTTACTTTCTGTACTGTATATGTTCCGAGCCCTCCACGTTGCATTTCTGTCATTTTATAATAAGCTGCCTGTATGTCAGGGTGTGCAGCATACAGCATTTTCTCTATACCTCTTACACTCTTTATATAACCTTTTCAAAAGAAACACTTGATCCATGAATCCTCTCCCTTGTCTAAGCCCACACTGTTCTTTTCCTACGAAACGTTCCCTTATCTGTCTTACATTCTGTCGTATATCTTTTGTTATAGTAAGCAAAGTTATGGTTCCAAAATTTTTAGTCTCTTCTATTACCTTTACTCATATAGTGTGGAACAGTTAATTTTCTCACTAATTCCTTTAGAATCTTTCCCTCATCCAGACATGTGAACCGTTCAACCACTCAACCACACTTTCATTGTCATCAACCCTTGACGTCCTTGCATTTTGCACCCTCTCAATTGCCCTCCTTACTTCTTCAAAATTATTTACATAAGCATTCTCAAGCTTGGTCTAACCCCTTCCACTCTTATATTATTCAACTCTGCCTCCCTTTTACCTTCCCGATTCTTTGCATTACCTATGTGATCAACTCCTTAGTCTCCATATAATCGTTGCTCATCTTCTTACTACTTTCTTTTTTTTTTTTAAATCATGACGTCCTTGCTTCTCTCACGTCAATTTTCTCTTCAATTACTCTCCTTACTGTCACCTAATCAACTTTACTTGTCGTTGTACTCCCACATGCATAAATATTACATAATTACATTCACTCATACCCACTCACCCTTTTGTGTTTACATACCCAAATATCCTAGCCAAATCCCTAATTAATGTCCAGCAAAAGCCAGTCCCGAAAGACATAGGAGTGTATGGAATCCCTTGCCCTGACTGGACAAATCCTCTATCGTATTAGTCCCAAAGACTAATACAACACAAACGCTCAGTAAGTTATGGCCACCAGAGCACAGCTATTTTATCGACAAAAATAATCATTATCATCGAGTGAATTGGAATATGTCATGTATAATTTATAGCAGCAATTGTTGGTTCAAAAGCCCGATTGTAGAATCAGTACTGATTAATTAAAGAAATAAGATGAACCTCTCAAAAGGAGCTTGGGGTTCAGATCTGATTGATAAAAAATTCCTCCACCCAGCTGTAAACAGGTTTAAGAAGCTGTCAAAAGGAGTGACTTAGCGGCCGACTTCTAAAACAATTCTCCAGGTGTGTAAATACACTGCTGTGTACCTCTTAATTTATTACCTGTCAGTTGAGGGAAACATTTGTTACAAAATAGAACGCTGTAAAATTTACTCTCGTTGGTGTTTGCATAAACATATAAACTTGTATATATATATATATATATATATATATATATATATATATATATATATATATATATATATATATATATATATAGGAAAGGCACTATATATATTTATTCACATTTCACAGCTACATTGTTGCATATACAGTATATATATTATCATAAAAACATTATAATACATATATATAAATGCATAATTAATTAAAATATGTCAAAACAGTAACAGGAGTCATTACTGCATTAATATCTTTGAACAAAGAAGATCGAACAAAGAATATTATTATGTAAATTCGCGAAAAATCGTTTATCTGTGTAATTTTCATTACATCCATTGTAAGAAAATATGACTTTCGCGTCGAATGAAAAATATTCCGTTAACAAATAGCTAGCTGATTTTTAAATGAATATTCAACAGTAGGAAGACAAAGGGTTGAATGAGGTAAATAAATTGCCTCCGGAGTTCCGGAATCATTCAAAGTCTCTTTGTCCACAAGATAATGTCAGAGCGGCATCGGGAATCCTGAAAAGAAAGTGACTGCTGATCTGTTTAATGTTTATAAATCCTTCAAAACACTTCTGCTGTTATGATAATAATTGGTATATAATAAATTTTGTTATCCATCGGTATCTATGTAAACAGTTACATATGTATCTAAATTCTCATAAATATTATGTGAACTGATATAATACTTGTTGTGAAAGAAAGAATCGGTATCTATGTAAACAGTTACATATTTACTGAAATTTTCATAAATATTATATGAAATAATACGATCTTTCCAGATATACAGTTGTTGTTCATTCCGATCCTTTGTTTGCTCGAGGTAAAGAACCTAAGGACTTCCATTTGTGATGAATCAGGATTTCAGACTCTGCAACATTTGATATCCCGAGGGGTCTGTTCGGTTCAGGGGTTCTTAAGAGCGAAAACCCGAGTTGGGTGAGTTAAAAAGCCTCTGGTGAGTCGCCGCACTAGGAATACTCCGTTTGGAGTCCTGAGATAGGGCATTGTAAAGGTCCTGGTTCTGATAGTTGTGCCTGACGTCCGCGCCAAACCAGGAAGCCACTTCTTCTTCTTCTTCTTCTTCTTCTTCTTCTTCTTCTTCTTCTTTCAGCTTAATTCGTATCTGGCATCGTAATACTGTGCTTAAGGCACCTGGCTATGAAGACGCTTTCATCATCATCCCTGTTTTTTTCTTTTTGAGACCCTTCGACCCTCGTTTGTGTGCCAGAGGCCTATTTGGTTGAAAATTAATCTTGTGTTTTCTTGAATTTCTTGTTCTTCTGTGTCATAAATGTTTGTGAATGAATACGTCCGCTATTTATTGTAAAATGTCCCTAGTTGCCACATCCTCAAGTTCTTTGAGTAGTCTGACAGGCGAGTATTCAAGGGACCTTTTCCTCTATCTTTGTCGTATCTAGACTCCAGTAACCTATATTTTCCAATATTCCTGCTCTTATCAGTACTTTCGGTGGTATCTCCCTGAAGGGCTTTTACATTTTTTATTTTTACTTTTCAGTTCTTGGAATGTGAGCCTTGGACAGAGTAAGGTCAGATGTGGTACAATAAGAACAGAAAAGGAGACCCGCTTAGATTCAAAGAGTATGAACTTCCTGTTGAGAGGAACACGGGAGGGGGTCCTGAAGGCGATCCGGGATGCGATTTCGGCGGGTGGAGGCAATTCTGCTCCATTATATATACTCCAAGTATTTGCTTGTTATATAATAATGATAATAATAATAATGATAATAATGATAATGTTCTAGATTTTACCAGGCTGCTATACTCATTACAGTATATATATATATATATATATATATATATATATATATATATATATATATATGTATATATATATATATATATATATATATATATATATATATATATACCCGTGTGTGTGTGCGTATAATGTGACATTGTTTCACGTTTAAATATATTTTAATGTGCTTGAAGGATTAGAAATATTTGGACTTTCATGCTAAAATGCTGAGTTGCTCTAGTTAATTTACGATGGCTTGACATGCATAGCAACATAGAACTATAAGGAAACAATTTTTTACTAATTGGAAGTATATTGGAAGCAATATGATTCCAGCATAATGAGAAATACATTCACAAAATCGAAATATTTTCTCGGAAGAAAAAATGCTTATGTAAACCTTCGCTTCAAAGAATTAAGATATAACCGTATTTCCTTGAATGCAAATCATAGAGTAGCCTTCAAATTTAGGTGTCCACCTGTAAAATTTGCGACATTGACAAACAGTAATATGATACGAGAAATTACAGCTGTATGTTATCACGATGTTATGTCAATAACGGGTGTGGAGCTCGTGCCAGCTACATTATGTCATTACCAAGGGACGTTTTCTCGTTTTGCTTCTCCATTTTTACAAATTTATGCCAGTCACACAATCAGCATAATTACTGCGGCGCCCCTTTCGACATAGAAATAAGAACGGGATCATTTAGGTTTGTGAAAACTCGTCATTGGAAATGTTGGGAGGTGAAAGAGAAACAGGAATGATGACTTATTCCTCTCTGATACTCTGCTGGTCACGTTGAGAGAAATGCTTTGGTTATTGCTTCAGTCATATGCTGCATAAACAGGTGTTTATCGTTTCGTAACTGTAATTAAAAAAAAACTTTCATTGTACTTTCATTTATGACATTAATTTCCCTTTTTATGGTATAGTTAGATTCCTTCAACATTATCGCAGTAGTAAATATTATCCTCATTATGATCATCATCATTAACTCTGGCAATTTCATCATATCTTAGGTACCGGTGATAGTTACTTTCACTATCATTATTTCCCATCTCGCTGAAGCCTTACAGATAAATTTTGGAGGCGAAGAGAACTACCAACGGCACATTATTTTCGTTTCCAAGTTTTTCCATTAACTGTAATGACGAAAAGGCCAAATTAAATAAAGCGACGAGCAACTTGACAGGAAAAAAGAAATGACAAGTTGACATTCTGTCATCCTCTCATTTCAGACTCGAATCTTTTCTTCACTCAAATCTCATATAGTTACACAGATAATATACAGCCCATTCCTAACTCTCCTTTGCAGGTTAAATCAACGACGTGTTATTTGGCATATCTAAAATATAGACTGCATTAATTTTGGACAAAGGGTGTTAAATAAATTAGTAGAAATTTACCAGTATATGGATCATAACATTTCGGATTCCTCCATTTTAGAAAGGGAGAGAATTGACTGTGAATAAGAAAAATATAGTTTAAACTCCAAACTCCAGAACTCATCATCGAAAGTATTATAATCCCTCGCATTTATATTCATAACTTTTACCTTTATCCGTTGAAAATTGGTTTGGGATAGTATGGAATTTGCTTCAAAAGGCAATAGCTTAATAGGATCAGAGAATAATACCGAAGATTATACGTACTGGAGCACGAAATGATACAAACACATACACACACACACCCACAAACGTACGCACATGTATCCCACATACACGTGTATATATACTGTATATATATTATATATATATATATTATGTACACACACACACACACACACACATATATATATATATATATATATATATATATATATATATGTTTATATATACACATATACTGTATATGTACAGTATATACATATATATATATATATATATATATATACATATATATACACAGTATATATGTATATATAATACATGCATAATTGTGCAACTTTTTTCTTGGAAATTGTGAAAGAAATATTTAGTTTACAGTCATATGTTTGTTTATATGTACCTACGTTAAGTGCTCTGTATCAGTAAATGTTCGCCTGTAGAATTTTGGTGTTCGAGGCTAAGTATATACTGATGCTGATGATGGTTTTGATAAATTTGTACCTACTGCGAGTTTGCCTGATAGTCCATATGGTAATGCTTTTGTTCACCTTGCTGTAGTTAGTCGTTGCTCTCAGCTGATGGTTGATCATATAGGTAAGATTGTACTGTATGCTGATAATGCAGTTCTTGTTGTTGTCATATCTTCCCTTATGCAGAATTGTTTGTAGGGTTTGAGTTTGACTGCTAGCGAAACCGCGGCTGTGATTAGCAGATCGCGTCCCTAGTTCGCTTCTAAGACTCACTTTGGAAAGATCACTCTAAACAGATGGTGCCTTCACCTCCAAGTGTTATTTTCCCCTGGCTGCCTAATGAAGTCCTTTTTCGAGACATCTAAAGCAAATCTATGAAACCGATTTTCTGTATCCTCTCTCTATCCTAGTGAGAGGTATTACATACATATCTTTGAGAGCACAAACTGAACTTAGATATCACTAACTTTCTGCTTTCTTCTTCTCTTCCTATTTGGGGAGCTGCGCTACTTACTCTTTTTGAGACCAAACTTGTTTATGGACTTGTTAAATACACAAATGGCCTTTAGCCCAAGCACATTAGGGTTCAAAACCTGAAGTGTTCACACTACCTTTGAAATTCCATAAACTGATAAACATTTTTTTTTTGTACATTATACAAATATTGGTCTTTGCTCAAGCACCCACCCTTTTCAGATCCAGCAATCATCTTAGTTCCTCTCAGATACCCAAATGTTATTAAGTAATATCCCTGAAATATATTTCATACCTCCTACTGTAAGTTTTTATCCTTTCCCACTCCAGTATTGAGGTGTAGACCCATGTGAATGTTAACAGCAGGCATATTGCAAGATTCCATATTGTCGTTTGTTACTTTTGTGATTGCTAAAGGCTGATTCACATTATAACATCACGTCACATCACCATCAAGCACACGGCATCCACCGTCACTTCACGGCACGTTTTCTTGGAAAGAATATTTTGACGTGACGTGACGGTGGTTAAAGACGTCACTCATAAATATACTTCCTTTTGTAGGACTAACATCCTCCGTGAGAATTTTAACAGCAGACTAGTGTCTCACGGGTCAGTGGTTCAAATCCCCAAAGATGAGGTTTGTCTTAACAACGACTGTATTCCAGGCATGACTGACGCTTTATAATTTATGCCCATTTTTCGATTCGTTTATTTCTTGACATGTGTCTTTGTAGGGTAATCCGTGCACCCCGCTTCAGCGATCGACAACCTTAAATATTTCAGTAGCCACTACAATGGTCGGCTGAACTGTTTCCAGACTAATCCTGGTGGTTGAGAACCTCTAAAAATTTATGAACACGATGATTTGGAACAGATCGATAAACACAACACATGATTTCAGTCTGAATGGACCAAGCAGCCAATACTCTTGACCTTCTCTTTATTTAGCAGTTATTCCAACTGCACTGCATTTCAGGAATACAGTCTTTGTTCGAGTATACGTTGCTCTCAGGCTTAAACTCAAGTCTAACTACCATTATGAATAATACTTTATGCTTGGTAAAATACAAAGTATATAACTTGCAATTCGCGCATAAGCAGGATTTCTGTGATTTCCTAAACCTTTGCTGTTTTCTAGTAACGGTTTTTTTTCTGGCCTATCTCTCTCCTTCAGAAATTATTCTTAACTTTGCAATTACCCACCGATTTCTGTCTGTGTAACTTTAGCAAAAATTGTTCCCGTGACTTAAAATTTTGACTTGCGTCATTAATACTTTTATATCTTGATCTCAACATCATATGTATATATATATATATATATATATATATATATATATATATATATATATATATATATATATATATATATATATATATATATATATAATATATATATATATATATATATATATTATATATTGTATACACGTATGTATATATGTATATGTATATATATATATATATATATATATATATATATATATATATATATATATTTAAAATCTGTGTATGTGTGTGATTGAGAAATCCGCTTCTCACACAAGCACATACACATATACCTGCATGTACTTGCTCGCACGAGGTTTAATCCCATTATTGAGATGCTGTCGTAAGAACATGGAGTTGTAACTTCTCGTATCATATTACTGTATGTCAGTGTTGCGGTTTTTCAGGTGAATACATACATCTGATACCTAATCAGTGACTTTCATTCAGGGACATATGGTTTTATCATGAACTTTTCAAACGTATTTACATAAACATTTTTTTTCTTTTTATGCTGGGATATTATTGCTTTTAATAACTATCCAATCAATGAAATATGACAAAATTGATTTCTCATGTGTGTTTTTTTACTATGCAAGTTTCAGGCTTGGGGAGCAAACTAATCTCTCATAGTTTTTAATATGTTTTAGTGAGCTTATTCACACATTTACTCTCTGGAAATTACCTATCCCCAGGTTGTACATTTTTCGGACATTTTTCTAAGATTTGGACCCCTTTTTTCTGCCTCTGCATTTTAAGATTTGAATATCCTCAACACTTGAAAACATTGGTTACCACCCTAAAACTGGCTATCAAAGCAGAGCGACCAAGCGTCGAATCTCGGACCAGGGAACTAGAGGATGTGCAGGCTACAGTAAGAACCCATTGTGCCTCTGTTGACTTAACCTTTTTTATAAGCCTCTAGCATTAAGTCGGCTATGGTGAGTCGCAACCAGTGTGAAAAAGGGCATGGGGCCAGCAACCTCATACTCGTCTCACTGAGTTTTGATCAGGTAACCCCTTCCGGCGGAGGCTCCACCTTGTATGGGAAATGATACCTACATATACATATATATATGTATGTATATATGTATGTATATATGTAAATTTTATATATATATATATATATATATATATATATATATATATATATATATATATATATATATATATACTGTGCAGTATATATATGCGTCAACAGGGGACAATGGGTTTTTAATGAAGCCTGCCCATCCGCCCGTTCACTCGCCCGAGATTCGACGCTGGGTCCCCTTGCTTTGATGGCCATGATGAGGATGGTAACCAACGTTTTGAAGTGTTGAAGGATATTAACGCGCTGAACTATTCGTCAGAATATATTCACGCTTCATAAACCTGTGATTCTGTTACAACTGTTTTATTGCTGAGTCTGTAATTAATTTTCTATTGAAATATCATTTCTTCACCTTGAGTAATTATGCAAAATGAAGATTGGAAATTTCACGAAGACTTGATTAATTTCTGAAACGAAAATAGCGAAACTTTTGCAAGGCTTTTAAAAATGAAATTGCAAAGGAAATTAAAGAACAAGGCGGACAGAATTTGCTCCAGGCACAAAATTGAGTTCACTAGTTTTAGCAGATCATCAGTATGCAAATGACTCTTGTAGGTCATTCTTTTCGAAGGAAAGTTATCAAATCTTTACAAAAGCGAGGTGTAAAAGACCGAAAATGAGGAGCGAAGATTATAATGTAAAATGCGTCTGCATTGAGTGCTTTCTCTTGCTCTCCTGCTCTTTTGTCGTAACGAACTTTGCCTCCCATTAGTCACTATTTCTTATTGATAAAGCTAAACTGAACTCTCTCTCTCTCTCTCTCTCTCTCTGGCAATATGCGTGTGTGGGTGTTCGGCTGTTATTTAATACTTTTTCTATGAATGTAGCAAAAGATTTTAAATTCAAATCTGCTTTTATAAACTTGACATGGCATTTCATTAAAATTAATCTTGGTATTAGCCAATGTTTGATATGTTAGCTTCCTGATCATCGTTGTACAAAAAAATAATAATAAAATTGCAATCGCAAACACGTTTCAATCTCGGGAGGGTTTATTGATAAACATGTTTCACAATTTGAATTTATAGTGTGTGATGTGTTTGTGCCGAAGATTGATATCTTGTTCATTATGATCAGTAGGCATAGGCTGAATCTTTCCCCATAGTTGTTTAAGAATATAACTTGTTGTACCTTTCCTTGCCGTATTAAAATAAAATAAGTGGATGTTTCATTTGCACTATGAAGAAAATGAAACGTAAAATTTATGTTTTGGTGACAACGATAATATCCCCGGGAAATTGGTAAGTAAAAGTAATTAACAGAGCAACAGAAATAGAATAAATTAGATATGTTTCAACTAATCCGTTGCTTCTCTGAACGTCTTATTACTGAGAAAATTCAGCGAAGAGAAATGAGCAGCGACAACTAAAACAAAGACGTCAATATGTGAAATGGACACTCGATTAGAGGATTGGGAAGCATTATCATCGTATGTTTGGTTGCCTACTTACAAACTATATGTGCAGAATGTTTCATTAGATTAACCGACTTGTAATATCAGAGTTCAATTACAATTACGTTTTGACAGTAAGTCTTATCTTCATCCCTTGTCACGTTTTGCCTTAATAGTTAACAGATTTCTCACCAAATTACTGCTAAGTAATATCCATGTACTGTACGATATTCTGGTTAAGCAGTTAATCCATTGTTTTTGCTCTCTATTCAGATTTTGTCTATTTCTCTATATTTCTTATATATATTTTTTTATAGTTTTCGTTGTCCTGAATTCGATGCCAGATAACTCAAAATCATTCAGTTCATTCAATTGTCCTGAATTTACAATTTTTTTTTTCGCCACCCTACTTGCAGAGTAAGGGATGAAAACTCATCAGCCTAAGTTCTAGGTTTATTACCAAATTAGTCCTCGATTCCCGTCTGTATCAGTGACTCCCTATGATTTATCTCTGATTTGATAGTGGTTTTGGCTTTTTGTTTTACATTTAGTCTATGAAGTCCTTTGCTCCGCACTGAATCTCGAACTGCTCTCTTTTTTAGTTTTCTGTAAAAGAAAACTATTGTGCCGGCTTTGTCTGTCCGTCCCCACTTCAATCTGTCCTCACTTTTTTCTGTCATCACTTTTTCTGTCCGCCCTCAGATCTTAAACACTACTGAGGCTAGAGGGCTTCATGGACTTCGTTTCATACAGCATTATACCGAGACCACCGAAAGATATATCTGTTTTCGGTGGCCATGATTATATGCTGTAGCGGCTGTACAGAAAACTCGATTGCGCCGAAGAAACTTCGGCGTATTTTTTACTTATCTTCATCTCCTATCTTTGAAGGACAGGCCAATTTCGAAAGAATAATTTGCAAACTAATTCAGTTTAATTTCTCTATATGAGGATCTGAATTATATTGTGATTTTCCTCTAGCAACCCTTTTCTTCCGGTTTCTTATATAACAATTTTTTTTTACAATTAGCCAAGTCTGCTAAATTTTCCTCTTCATGTCTAACATTTGTTACATCTGTCCTGTTTATGAGGTGTTTAGTTTGTGTTTATCTCTATTCGCAAACATGTGGAAATTTTGATTCAAGTATTCGGTTACTGGGAGATTTCATCCTCTAAAAATGTTTCTAGGCTCCTCTGTTTGAAGTTCCTCTCTCCCTTTTTCTCCTCGCACTTTGCTGCAGTCGTCTTTTACAGCAGATACAACTATTCCTCCCTTGTTTCACACACCTAATTTTATCCCCCAGACCACCGAATCCTATATTTATGGCGTGAAAATCCTCATTCATCAGATTATTCCCTCCTGTGACAGCTTCCTTTCTTGTTGTGGTGAATTATATTTTTACTTCGCTCCTAATCCCCGGAACCTCCCTTTATTTATCAGGCGGGACTATCATTTCCTTTAATATATTAATTTTTAACATATGGATCCGATTACGTCTGTATCTTTCTATTACTCATCCTCCACAGAAAAAAAATTAAGCGAGCATGTGGGCTACAATATCTATTTCACAGTTGCTTACACTGTTTGCTTAGAGCCATAGATATCAGTGTGGACATCTGGGTAAAGTTAGTAGACTAAAGAAATTTTGATTAGTTCCATCATGTCCAAGAGAAAAATCATAAGTAAAGTTCTACCCGTAAGTGTGAAGATGTGTAGTATTCCACACAAATTGTTAACAAGTAGTTCATACCTCAGAAATAACTGCAAAGCTTAAATTACACAGTTATTCTTCAATTTAGTAAAATTTCTGTGAACTGAGAAGATTGCTCGGTAATACATCTTCGAAGTCGCAAAATGAAATTTTTTTGTTCGTGTAAAATTCGCCGGTAAACTTGGAAACCAGTTGATCATCAACAGTGATCATGTATGCAGTAGACGAAACCATCTACATATATAATGGTAACACCGTTGTAAAATGGTAGAGCAGAACAAGAATTGATTATATGTATGGTCTTTATTTACGTATAATTTTGTTTTAAGATATACAAAAAAGTTCCCAAAACACTTCATCATAAACACATTAAAATAGTTCTTCTATAAAACACCTAGAACTTATTTCCCATTCACAACCTTAAACTTATAGATATAAGCTACATATAATTACAATTGTATCATATCGATATGACATATGATATTCAGTCAACATCCCCTCGGAGTAAATTACTCAATTTGTCGATAAACATGATCCCATCGCACATAAACAGTTCATTCTAAAATTTAGTTTTTAAGCAAAAAAGGTCTTTGCTGAGCTGTACATCACATCGGGTGATTTTCGGTGGAGATACGCAAATATCTTTCTTTCTAGGAATATCCCTCTACATATCTGCTCACGGTAATGGTCTAAGCCCATCAAGGCCCGTTCGTGACCATGAATGATTGATTAGATTAGAGAGAGAGAGAGAGAGAGAGAGAGAGAGAGAGAGAGAGTTGAGAGTGGAGAGAGAGAGAGGGTGTAGAAGAGAGAAAGGAGTTTCGATGCAAGATGGAAGGTATTTTTATTTGTTTGTTTGTTTGTGTGTGTGTGTGTGTGTGTGTGTGTGTGTGTGTGTGTGTGTGTGTGTGAGAGAGAGAGAGAGAGAGAGAGAGAGAGAGAGAGAGAGAGAGAGAGAGAGAGATTTGATGAAACGTGAAAAGAAAGTTTTAGCTCATAAAAATCAACAAATCATTATTGTTACATAAGTAAAAGAGCATGAATTAATCATTCCTATTGGGTTAAAACGAAATAAAAGTCACAGAAGTATCGTATACTGGCCTTGAGTATTAGTTAATGCCCAACAGTTATGATCGCTAAAATTAGTGGAAATGACCTTGAACTCTAAAAAAAAGTCCAAAATTTAAGCATATGCATTTCCAGCTCTTTTACCACCAGTACCGAAGCCACGAGAGGATTTGAAAATAGGCATAAAAATAAAAACAGTATATGCTGTGCAGTAATTCTTTAGGTCATTGTGCGATTTTGACCCAAGGGTTTACCTTAATTTTTGGTCGATAATTATTATTATATTAAACCTTTTCAGTATCCCTATTAGTACTGACTGCACAAAAGCAGAAATAGTCCAGTATAATCAAACCCTCCTGAAAACAAAAAAGAATAATGGAAACGGCCATGGTGGTGTTGCATTTCTATGAGTAGCCGTGATGAAAAATGTACTTAAACAAGCAGAAAAACTTAGGTACATGTATATTCTTATTTATACACGCAACTATAATAACTCTGAACCATGGATTATTAAAGAAAGAAGCAAGGCATAGTTCCTCCTTTCAAAATACCGGCTGTTTATCAACTTGGTTAATTAATTACTCTAAAGTTCTATACGAAATCGAACGAAGAAGGCAGAGGCAGAGTTCAGGCGACAGATGTAAATCAGGTGAACAATTTACGAAAACCGAAATTCATTGGGAAGTGATATGAATATTTACAAAAGGTTTTACGGTTCTTTGTATTCCTATTATAATTTTACTTCCGTACGATTCGATGATAATGAATATCCGCTCATAGGCAATAAGCATCATAAAGTAACTGGCATAGCTGAAGAGTAGCAATCATATTGATGACTGTTTTGCCGATAGTAAATTTTAATGAAAAAACAAATTGTTTTTATACAGAATGCATGAGTCGCTTTAATCCACAAATTTATGTATATGAAGTGGCGTCAAAAATTCATCACAAAAGCTTGTTAATCCGGTGCTTACCGGTATTTTTTTTTTTTACAATTTATCGCCCTTTGTAATATCTGTAAACTTTGAGATTAAAAGAATATAGAGGAGGGAATTTGTTAGGTCTTGATTCTTCCATATATTTTTCCAAAATAAAAGTTAGGCTTCACCTATGTCATGCAGGCAGGCACACAACATTTTTATTTTTAATATGACCATGAAAATCCCGCTTTATGGCAAAGGGTTATATTCGCATTACTGTCAAATGAGGTAGCAGTAACAAGAATGATTTATTATTATTATTATTGTTATTATTATTATTGTTATGATTATTATTATTATTATTATTATTATTATTATTTCACATAAATCTCATAAATTATAGATTTTTTCGTGGCTACGATTGAGTCTGTCAGCGCTTTATCTCATGGGAATATATAATAAAAAACTTACCTTTCTTACCCTTCATGTGGGGTTCGAACCTAACATGCTAACTTAAGAGTTAGATTGACGTAACCAACATTACATTAATTGTATAGCTTGCATACATACAGTATACCTGACGAATATATATATATATATATATATATATATATATATATATATATATATATATATATATATATATATATATATATATATATAATATATGTGATATTATTGTATATATATATATATATATATATATATATATATATATATATATATATATATGTGTGTGTGTGTGTGTGTGTGTGTGTGTGTGTGTGGTGTGTTTTTGTGGGTGTGTGTATGTTTTATGATATCGCGCACATCATATCTGAATTCATCACGTACATTTATGTATAAGTTGAGTTTCTACACACACTTTCCTTTCGAATTCAGTGATTACAGGAATTTAAAATCTGAAAGTTGAGAGTTCTTTCTGACTTCATATCAAAATCCTACATTTAATTTACGTTTTGAAAACTATTGAGTTGGTAATGCATAATCCAAAGTTCATTAAAAGTATTTAGAAAACTAAAAGCAGATTCACAAGTGGTTCCCATTTTCCACAGTGACATCAGCGGTGTGTTGCGTTCATCATATCACAGAAGAAAAATATCAGTATATTTTCAGACCGTTTTGCTCGAAAGGTTCCACTTCACTAAACTGAATTAATTGTAAGCGAAGGGATTCCGAATCACATTGACAGAATAAAAAATAACCGTGAAAAAAAAAATGTAAAAAAAAAAAAAAAAATTACTGAACATGATATTACTGGGCGAAATGGGGTTCCCTGAGAGTTTTATATATTATCTCATCGATCGGCACTAGACAGTAAAATTTAAATGCCGTATAAAGAGAGCTTAAAAGAAATTGTACTCGCTTTGGTAATAAACAAATGATATATCACGCAGTGTGTCATCGAATCGTGATGCTGTAGTCATACAAAATAAAACTCTTACTCACTTTATATAGAAAAGTCAGCCGTGGCCATAACAAACGAATATAATTCAGCGAAAGCGAACTCCTCCTGGTCCAGCAAGGTAAAAGACAGGAAAATTGACACACACACATACATACACACAAGAGAAGTACATTTCATTGTGGCAAATTTTTTATAAATTATTAGTTACACCAGAAACAACATATTTCTACTTTTTGAAAGTAGGGGCCTTTCAGTTTCAAAATAAAAGTAAGACTATTATCAAAACCCTAGCTTATATAAATACAATATGTTAATTAGGCTAGAAAAAACACCAGGTATTTTGATCACGTTAAAGATTAACGTGATGCCAGATTTTATGCAAAAAGAAGTCACTTTTTGGGGATGATTTTTTGATGAGTAGGAAAAGTTTAGCCAAAAAGCCCCCAACAATTTTGTAGATACATGAAAAATACAGTTTCAGAAAACAGAAAATGAAGAATTTTTACATACTCATAATTACCATTTTATAACCAGCTTATTTTCATAACGATTTTTAAATTTCTCATTGCATTTAAGCCTAATTCTTTGTGAGATGGTTCTCATGGTTCATCAGTTTTGGAAATTATTGAGAACTGCGTCGTAAAACCAATTCTCTCCTTTGCTTGGAGCAGGATTACGGTATAGATCTGATTGCCATACTTCAGGATGAAACGATGAAGGTTTAATGTTTCACCGATACATAGATTGCATTATCTGGAGATTTGTTAATATACATATCACAAGCTTTATTCTAAAAGTGGCTCAGTATTCTTTTCAAACCACGTCTTTAGTGATGCGACATGAAAACATTAAATTTTCTCTGGCAAGAGTTTGTAAAAGTAAACAGATGCCCTTAAAAAAAATTAAGCAATTTTATAGTTTTTGAGCATTGCCAGTTGTGTATACAGAAAAAGAGACGTTCATGGTGACCTTTTATATAAAATTTGTATGCTTCTTTTTCTGACCGCCAAGCTGCTTCCTCCTTCAAAATTTCTGTTCTGATTCTGTAGTTCTCAGTGAGGTCTTGTATCTTTAAACAAGGACTGACTGTGTAGTCTGCTCATCATGAGCCGCCATACACGTTCCTCCTCAGGTCTGGTCCCCATCGAAGGGAATTGCAGCCCTCCCCACTGCCTACAGAGGTCAGGGGATCCGTCAAATGAATCTGATCTTACGGGGTTTGAAATTCTGTTTTCAGCTCGATAATTTTTTTGAAAATACGTCGTTTGGAACGAAAAAGACAAACATAAAATTACCCCTTTCCTCCACCGCTATCCCCCTTTCTTTTACTGCCAATATAGACATTACAAGGAGCAGTGTGAAAGTCTAACGACATAAGTGATGATATTGTTATTTGCTCCATTGTAAAATCCTTCCATAAAATCATGAATATTGCATATATGGTAATTGATTCATTCCAGTATATCTACTTGCATGCGAATAAACATTTGGTAATAAAATTTACGTTTCAGTATTCACTAACGATTTTCTGCAAATTTTTGAAAAATGTATTGCTAAATCTTTCCGTACGCGTTTCGACTGATGCATCACCTGCCGTTGGCCACCAGGAGGTATGTACATGTACGGTGTATACAGCTACGCATAAAACTAAGTATTAGCTCAAACAAAGATATTCAATTGGTCATTGGTGCTGTGATAAACCATCACAAAACGCGATCCCGTTAAAGCTTGACATCAAGGAAAAAGCTTGTTCTGTGGCAAATACTTCTAAATGGAATTCTGAATGTGAATTTTCTTTACAGGGGATAAATTTAGCCCCAAAACTGAAGGATATGGGCGACTTGCTTCCTAAGCAGATTTTAATTTTAAAAGTAACCACATGCCAAAAGAATGCCTGAAAAAATGGATGTTTATCAAAGAGATGTTTGTCAAAGCTCTCGAGAATCGTTAGATGAACGGTGATTGAAAATCGTCTAGTTCATGTTGCTCCCATTCCATTTACACTTTAGTCGATGTGCAGCGCACCATCATTCCTGTGTCCTTCTGTTACCAAAGGGAGAAAAAATGTTGCATGTGATTAACGGTTCTGCTGAAAATCAGGATTGTCTGCGATATTCTCGCCAGCAATTCATGAAATAACCAGAGATCATTCGACAAAGGTTTTGTTTACTCTAACCTGGGTGAATGTCGCAAAGCCAGATGGATTATTCAGAAGCAGAAAGCTGTATATCTCACTAGGCCAGTGTTTATCGGGTAGTCGTTAATTAATTGTCTTGCAGGTGACCCGAGAAGTATAAAAACCTTGCTTTTGTCTGCAGCTCTGGCGAATTGTCGTTGTTAGACTAGCAATTAAACTGGGGACAGAGCTTCTGTCGAAACACAGTCGGAGTTTTTATACTATCAGGCATGGATGGTGAGATGTATACACTACAATCATTGCTATATAAAATACATCCTTCAGAGTTTAAACTGTGAAATTAGAATTTTTTTTACGGGGAGAAGTATTAACAGCACGATATAACTGAAAGTTTTAGAGCTTAAAATCCCACATCTCTTTAGGAAAATAAGTCTCAAAATATAATCATTGCCAAAAGAGTTTATAAAATACTTTTAAAGAAATGAAAAAGAAAGATGCCTTACAAGAAATGGACAGAAAATGAGCCATGAGTAAGAATGATTTCTCTGCTTAAGAAGGCAACTTGACTGGGTAGTATTAAGAAGGCAAAGATCATCTGTATCTAATATGCAGCCGAATGACTGAATTTAATATATATTTGCGGAGATGCATTGCAAGCTATACCAGTCAAGAAAGTATGGGAGCCGCACAGAAAATTTTTTATTGTAAAATATTATTAAAGCAAAAGTACCAACATATCTGAGAAGGAAATAAACACCACTGAACTAAATCATTAATGTTCCATTTTTACCCTTCCCAGCACTGGCATGTGTATATAAGAATTTATGTTTGTACGTGTACATATTAGTAAGGTAAACGAATTAGTGTGATATTTGTATATTTTAACTTCATTTACCATAAAATTGTTGTTAACCATATTCGCTAGTGCATCTTTATTTCGTACCCCATTATCACAGAGACTCTATAACTAACCGTTATTTAGATAAAGATACAACCCTCAGTGACATTTAAAAAATACTTCCTGAGTATCTACAGTACACCTCTTAAGCCCTGACTAGACTCTACTGTTCTAAAGGGCTATATTGGTTCAATTTTTCATCCTCACGTCTGACACAGTTCATATCAGCGACACCGTCGCCTGTACTCAGCTTCCCCCGTATATAAAGCTCGCCTTTTATTAAAGACCAGCCCTTGCGCGCCATGTCGCGTTCACTCCAGGAGTGCAGGTGATTGCTTCCCTTCGGCTCTTCGTCCGTCTGTCTGTCTTATCCTCAAATTCCCGAAAACTTTTCCCTTCTATCCTGGCCCCCTCCTGCTCGACACCCCAGAGGGCCCATAAGAGCATCCTCTGTTAATTACACAGTTAGGGTTAGCATTAATCCATTACTCACATACGTAAGAATCCCTCCATTAAGCATCCCCTTACCGTACGCGTCACGACTGATGTATCACCTCTCGTTGGCCACCAGGAATTACGTACATATATACGCTGTATAGAGCTAACTATACAGAGGCCTCTCCTATCTATTACGCTGCGTACGCCTTCGGGAATATAACCACTTATTACAGTTTAATTTCCTACATGTGGATGTTATAGCAACTATAATATCAACTAAACAGTAAATTATACGCAATAATCTCGCATTTGTATCGACTATCTCTAGTTACTTTTATTTTAGAATGCTTGTCTTAGTATTTTGCTAGCGGGCTCACAGTGCATCTAAACTTACAGACTGTGCTCTGTATGGGTGTATACATAAGGACTCAGTCAGAATCCAACGCTAATCAAATGTTTGAATCTGAAGATACTGAAAATAATCTTCGTTAGCAAAGTAATTAATCGATAACCATCATTCATTCTGAATTAAGGAAGTTCTTCAGCAGCAGTACACACTTCGGAATACATTCATCTTACCTCACTGATCAATAAATAACAAAAGTAAATAGTTTTATGAGGTGATTAGACCATTCAAAACAAAGTATCAAACTTAATGCTCTTTCGCTAAAATAGATATCTCGTTTAGGCACTACCTAATTCTTCAGGAATTCTACATTATTTGGCCTGCTTCTAGTCATGAAACTTGTAATAGTGTAGCCTTTGGAACCTACCGATACGCTGCGTATAATCACAGCTAATGGCAATGAATAAATCAGTGCGGTATCAACTAATAAATTTAAGAATTTAGTTACAAGGAAAGGTATTAAGAATGCATAGATACGGAAGCTCAAATCCGGTGACGATAATATGTTTGATGACAGGGGATATACAGAAAAGGTGATTCATGTGATGAGACAGGTCGTCAGACGTAGTTAAGTATATCTTAGTTTAACCAGACCACTGAGCTGATTAACAGCTCTCCTTGAGAGGGCTGGCCCGAAGGATTAGACTTATTTTACGTGGCTAAGAACCAGACGTAGTATAAATCACGTGTCGGGAGTACGATAGGTTGTCCACACTAATTTCATTATTTGAAAATACAATTAACCCAGCTAATGGAAACATTCTGTGAATAATAAGAGGGTGGAACATCGGCACAAATCAATGGTCAAGCATCCAATAGAGTTAAGGCATGTCTCGTAGAAGTCCCAAAATGAAATTTGTTTACAACTAGTTCACGTAGGATATTCCTGCAATTTCACTCGACTGGATGAATGCATCCTCAAAAAGTGTATGTCTTGGCAAATTACAAAATAGGGGAAACAAAAGGAATCGAACCAAAGATTAGAATTACAGAACTGTTGGAAGAGAACAAGTTCCGTGTGTTTTAATCATATGAGCTAATTTTTCTAAATACAGCATTTCTACAAATTCGTTAAAGATTGTTTCCCTTTAAAAAACGTAACGAGAGCTGTTATCACGAGACGACTGTAGATACTTAGCTGCCTTAAGAGGGTTTATTGTGAGTAATCGGGCGTAGTTTTTAAACATATTGTTTGGCCATTCAAACTTTATATTGAGCGATGAAATTTGTCGTTTTCATAATGCGCAAAATGGGGCTGAATATTACAGTGATTTAAAGGAATATGTCATAACAATAAGTTTCCCTAAGTTAGCTAACTTTCCCTCACTTGAGCTAACTTAGGGTATCATCTCCTACCTTGGGAACAATCCCATCGGTGAAGGGCGGGGAGGGGGCGGCGTTTGCATTAATCGTTTTTTGGGTTTTCCACACCCAACTAAGGAATGCCTTTTCCCTCAGTTACATTCCCGTCTCATAAAATTATAAATTAAAATCTAATCACTTATTAATGGTCACGAGGTTCATAATTTTTAGTAAAATTTCATATAAAACTTTTTGCGTAATTATACTCACAGACAAACATAAAAACTAGATAAGAACATGATCCCGTGACGAGACACACACACTAATACACACACACATATATATTATGTAATATATATATATATATATATATATATATATATATATATATATATATATCTATATCTATAGATATCTATACCTATATATACCTATATATACTATATATATATATATATATATATATATATATATATATAGTATATACATATGTATATATATATATATATAGAGAGAGAGAGAGAGAGAGAGAGAGAGAGAGAGAGAGAGAGAGAGAGAGAGAGAGAGAGAGAGAGAGAGAGAGAGAGAGAGAGACTTATTATTTGTCATTTCACACACCTAGAAATTCAACCCCTTTTTATAGCCATTTCACAAATCATCATTTAACTGGAAACACTTCTGCCTCTGGTACCGTCTCCTGCTTTTCAACCTCCACAAGCATTCATTATCCAAACTTGAAGTCCCCAAATAATCTTCGTTCTGTAAAACTGCAGCATTTCTCCCTTACCATTCTAACCTTTCCTGAAGTCATGTAACTCCCAAAGCAAAGCTTCGATTTAGGTGACTTTCCCCTCGGTGCGTTTTTCAAGCGATGTTTATTCAAGGTGGATATGAAACGCTGTAATGCCGCCTATTCTCCAGCTATCTCTCACCCCATTCAGATCTTGTAGCAAGAAGTCGATCACTCCCAACATTTTCTCCGTCGGGAGAAAAATCCCAGAGATTCGTCGTCCTCCTTTTCAAAAGTTGAAACTTTATTATCGTTGTCGGTTTAGCGCAGGGTCTCCTTCCAAAGAAATTCTTTTCCCATCTCACCGATGACGTCTTGGTAGTATTGTGGGCTCCCCTTGACAGACTTTCTTTGTGGCGTTGTCTTTTCAGTCGTCTCACATTTACGGTACATATCAGTCCCTTTAATAAAGGACGCCTCTTCATTTACCGTTATGTTCTCGTCCTATATTTCTGAAAAAGTTTGTCCAGACTTAAAAACCATTTTCGTTTTCGGTTGTAATACATATCAAAGTAAACGTGTAATACATCCTGCACAGGTAATTCGCTTCAATAAAGGCCAGTTATCGCATTTTATAGTTTTTTTTTTACTTATAAAACAAGCATGAGCATGATTTTTTTTATTTTTCTCTGACCTTTTTTATTTTCAATTTTGTAAAATGCATAGCATAAGCATTTTGCATGATGCTGTAATGCCTTTTCCCTATTTTCGGTTTTGTTAGAGTTCAATACATTTCGTTTTCCCATTTTATGTTATGTAGGATAGTGTGATCTGTAATTCTATTTTTATTATGTATGTTTAGTTTTTAGCAAACATCACTGATGGCTTTTGATCAGTGATATTCGCAGTATTAACATTGTCCTTTGTTTTTCGTATTTGAAGTTTTATGTGGGAAATAATGCGACGCTTGTATCAAATCACGTCGTGTTGAAAGTATGTGCTCAGAGATAATCACTATTAATCGTTTAATATTTCTTTGTTGCATTTTGTCACTGAAAGGCCTTACTTGCAGTCTCGTTATACCTAACATTTCTTTCCCCTGGAGTAAAATATCCCTTTGTTTCCGTTTAACACCTGTATTAAATACATAAACTGGCAGTATATGATATGTGTGCTAGTCAAGCTTTGTTTCTGCATGGTGTTTCTTTTCGGTCAGCTTTTTAGTTATAAGTGGAATGTTTGGGTAGTAAGTTTTTATTGAAATGCTGTGTGATCCTGAAGTACTTTAAGATGTATAAAAACACTTCAAGTATAACTACCAAAAAATGATCTAGCAACAGAAAACTTCAAGTATACCTACCAAAAAACTGGTCTAGCAACTGCAAACTTCAAGTATAATTACCACAGAGGTCATAGGTCAGATACTTCTGAAGTTTCTTGTATACCATTGACTACTGACCATTGAATACTCTATATCACCACTAAATACCGAATTATTCATCCGTAAAGAAATTGTGATACCACTATTGATATAGCTCAATTATTCAGTGGCAAAATTCTTTTAACTAAGATTAAAATCAACATTTTCCTCCAATGGCTGCAATGAAGAAAACTAGATATTTTTAAGTTGAAAACATAAACAGTAAGATGATAGTTTGTTAACCGCTGAATCATTACAAGTCATTCATCCTCCGGGTGAATAAGTTAAATATCAGACAAGAAATGTAAAAAATGCTACGCACATCACCGATGAAAAACTAAGACTACTGAATACCTCTTCTTCTTCTTCTTCTTCTTCTTCTTCTTTTCTTCTTCTTCTTCTTCTTCTTCTTCTTTTCCCACTTCTACAGTATGTGGGGTCGGTGTTTCTGACATCTTTCCGCCACCTGGCTCGGTCAAACACATCGTCCTCTGACAATTATTGTGTGTCTCTCAGATCATCTCTAATTACATCCATCCATCTTCGCTTCTTCGGTCTTCCTCTTTCTCTCCCACCAGGCACCTCCATCTGCATCACTCTCCTCCCTATACACGTCTCATTCCTTCTCATCACATGGCCATACCACTGCATTCAGTTCCTTTGTTGGGCGAGTCGGTAGAGTTGTCGGCTAGCACTCTCTAGGCCCGAGTTCGATTCTCCGGCCGGCTGATGAGGAATTAGAGGATTTTATTTCTGGTGATAGAAATTCATTTCTCGCTATAATGTGGTTCGGATTCCACAATAAGCTGTAGGTCCCGTTGCTAGGTAACCAATTGGTTCTTAGCCACGTAAAAATAAGTCTAATCCTTCGGGCCAGCCCTAGGAGAGCTGTTAATCAGCTCAGTAAGATATACTGAACTGTAGTCTTCTTTCCTGGAGCTTCTTTGATAGAGATCATTGAATACCATATATGAATAAATACAGACAAACTTCTCATACCTTTACAACGGTGAAGGGCAAATTGCTCTCTGTATCACATAGAAATAGCTATAACATTATAAACCTTCGTAGCTGATCAGCATCACTAAATGAAGCTAATTACTTGATATCTAATACCTGTACAAATATATCCCACAATATTTTCCGCCTCAAGATCATCTCTCGGTATGAAAAACACTATCGGCTTCATCCGCCATCGTATCCTTTCTCAATCAGTATCCCTGAGGAGTTTCTGCTTCAAAATTTACCCTATCCGTCTGATATGTAATATCTTCGTAAATGCTGTTATACCTACAGTATTATCATAAGAGTTATTATACCTATTATCATAAGAGGTAGATCTAGTCTACCATCATGCATCGGGTAGTCATCCATTATAACAGCCTGTTTTACCTCAGCACTTTCTGCTACTTCCTCTCCCTTTCCGAAACCCGCTGCCATTTGTAGATTCATTAATATTCCGTGAAGGAAATTCGCTGGCCCTCTTTCAGTACCCGTCATAGTTCCTTTGTACCTCATCTGCTTCTCTCAATAACTTCATATCTCCAGGGTTTCACATGCTAACTCACTTAAGTCACGTACTTTTCCTTTTTACTTGTTCTTAGTTGAAGGATTCCACTGCAGAATTAACAAAGGTAATTGTTCAACACATGTTAGGATATTCAGTTGCCCGTAATTTGTCGTAGGATATATATATATATATATATATATATATATATATATATATATATATATTTTATATATTTATATATATACACATATATAAATATAAACATATATACACATATATAATTAGTATATATATATATATATATATATATATATATATATATATATATATATATATATATATATATGTAAAATCTCAATACAGCATTGAAGGAACGCGTGCTTGAGAATATCACCAAGTCCACGTCGGAAGGTGAGTGAAAACGGGACTTTGAACCGTGCTTTCGTAGTTTTGTTCTACATTTTCAAGTTCAAAGTAGTCCCGGTTTTCACTCACCTTCCATTTTGGGACTAAGTGTAGTATATATATATATATATATATATATATATATATATATATATATATATATATATATATATATATTTATATATATATATATAT
>NC_089795.1:62109484-62131984 GCF_040412425.1 Macrobrachium rosenbergii
TATATATATGACCCTACATAACAAAATGTTAGTTAATAATGAAAAATCAATTGCCATTGCAAATCAAAATTTATAAGGAAAACATTGATCATTAAAATTTTATATTATAATAGCCTTAGTCCATATACACACACAAAATTTTCTCAAAACGCTTCATACTTCAGTGAACACGAGTCATATCAAAGCATGCTAAAATAAATATGTCTATGAAAAATCAAGGAAATTTTAACAATGTTTCAGTGAACGAGTTACAGAGTTGCAGTTTGACATAATGCAATATTGTCAGCTATAATGTCAAAACATCAGTCTTGTGACATGAACATTGATTCTAATTTCTTTAATAAGAGGGAATGATAGATCTTGTTTTTCTTGTTAAGGGAAATAGTACTTATTTGAATGCATGCACGAACCTATTTAACAAAATAGGATGAAGTCTGAAAAATATAAATCAATTTCACCTCAGGATAATTTTGAACTTTATTTTGTATGAAGCACCTTATCACAATATAAAATATATTTGCCGTAATTTTCTTAAGGTTAATCAACCATTTCTTTAAATTAAACTTAGGTGATAGTAGCAAAATAGTAGAATACAATTCAGCGTGATATCCTAACATTCCAAACACGGCCTCGTCAACAAATTACACTTCAAGTTTCCTACGTGAAAAACCTGAGAATGGAAAATATTATTATTATTATTATTATTATTATTATTATTATTATTATTATTATTATTATTATTATTATTATTATTATTATCTAATGATTTTAAAAGTAAAAACTTAAAATCTAAATGATTTTCAGGTCATTTTACTGGATTTTCAGCAATTCTGAAACTCATATATATATATATATATATATATATATATATATATATATATATATATATATATATATATATATATATATATATACTGTATATATTGTATATATAAATTTTTTGTGAATCAGGGCGTTAGCAATTCCTCCTGCGTTCTATCCCGATATGAATCAAAATTTATTTCTGTGAAACATTTGCCATGTCTTCATTTCCATATATGTGTGTGTGCGTGTGTGTATTAGTTTTCTGTAAAAGGAAACCATGAGATGCCTGTTTGTCTGTCAGTCCGCACTTTCTGTCTGCCCCCAGACCTTAAGACTACTGAGGCTAGAGGGCTGCAAATTGACATGTTGAACAGATACCCTCCAATCATCAAACATATCAAATTGCAGTCCTCTACCCTTAGTAGTTTTTATTTTATTTAAGGTTAAATTTAACCAAGATAATGCGTCTGGCACCGATGTAGGTGCCACAACACAGGCCCACCACTTGGGCTTGGCTGAAAGTCTCATGGGCTGCTGCTGAGAGTTTCATACAGCATTATACGCTGTACAGAAAACTCGATTCCGCCGAAGGAAATTCGGTGCATTTTTTAACTTTTTATATGTGTATATATATATACAGTATATATTACATATATATATATATATATATATATATATATATATATATATGTATTATATATACATGTGTGTATATATATGCTTTGCGTATGTAAATATTGAGTTGGTGTATATCGTTATGACCATAAAGAGAGAGAATTTAGATATAAACCAAATAGGTGCCTAGACTTGTCTTTCATTTAACGAGAAAAAAATTCACTGGAAAACACAGCTCCTTAAAAGCACGTAAAACTGAGAAGAGAGAGAGAGAGAGAGAGAGAGAGAGAGAGAGAGAGAGAGAGAGAGAGAGAGAGAGAGAGAGAGAGAGAGAGAGAGAGGCATTTCTTTATGCGTCCAAATATATGCCCTAGACTTTTTCTTCCATTTAACAAAACTCACTGAAAAATATATAGGCTGTTCTTAAAAAACTCCTTTTAAAACACGTAAAAGAGATTAGGCACGACGAGATGAAATGAGATAGGATGCTATTTAGCGTTATAAAAACGCCATCTCCCCGAGGGAATTGGAGCAAAAGGACAGGTGAGACTCCCTTGGGGGATTCGGTCCTCTCGACGTATAAAGGGAAGAACGCGTGATGAGAAGCTCAACGGAACGAAGGCCCTTCTTAAAGATGGTAATAGGAGGGAAATGGGTAATGTCCCATTTGGAAGGGAGAATACGCGCTCATGTTTCTATGCGGCATTCTGGTGGATACACACACACACGGGAAGATTGTGTTCACGAACCATCTCTGATCATCGAAAATTTACATCTAGCTTTCTTACTTTCAGCTGTGTATACACACACACAGATCATAAGGGGTGAGGTTGCTAGCCCCACACCATTAATTAGCACTAGGTGACACTGGTATCCACAAAAGAGCAGGTGGACTGGTGGTTGGTAAGCTGTTGCGATCAGGGGCCAGAAAACAGAAGCTGATGCTGTACCTCTCAGCCATGGTACGAATTGGGCTGATTGCACTTTCCACACACATACATACATTATATATATAACTATATATATATATATATATATATATATAATATATATATATATATATATATATATATATATATATATATAGATATATAGATTAAAGAGAGAGAGAGAGAGAGAGAGAGAGAGAGAGAAAGAGAGAGAGAGAGAGAGAGCTAGTAATGTCGTGTTTGACAATGGCACTTGTATTACCAGAAATTAAAAATTGAAAAGAACAAGCACAAACACGCACTCGCACACAGGAATACAAACATTACCAGCTGTTGCAGAAAATTAGATTTTTTTTTAGATGAGTAAAAGCGATATTTGTCATGAGTTTTTAATTAAGTGGGAGGGAATGATTTCCATAAAAGAGCATATTTATCCTATATTTTTTTTTTTTGCCTTTATGTCAAGTTTTTCTTAGCCTACTAGGTGAGGCACAAAAAAAGATTTGAGTTTTTCACCTTCGTACCTACTAATGGTCTCATTGTTTTTTCATGTGTTTGTGTTTTTGTTTTCAGTTGCCTCCATTTTCGTGTAATCTTGTGCCGAAGAGATTTTCTCGCTTTGGTGAATGTGACTGGAAAGTCTGTTTTTATCGAAAGGCAAACTGTCTCTTTTATATGTTTATCTTACTCTTATTTTAAAGGAAATTGCTTATTAACGCTGCGTCATTTTCAATTAAGGACATTACCATTGCTTTATAATGCGTATTTAAAAAAGAATAAATATGTATATTATAGATGACACTTCAGATCCAAGAAAACTTATACTGTAATAGCAAGACACGATGACCTATCCATTTCTCTCATTTATACATATATATATATGGGAATGTTTTTCTATTAAATAATACTTGCTGCTATTGAGATAAAAATTATTTAATAGAATAAACACTCCAAATATATATATATATATATATATATATATATATATATATATATATATATATATATATATGTATATATATATAAATGTATATATATGTATATATATATATTTGTATATATATATATATTTTTTATATATATCATATATATGTATATATATATCTATAATTTTTATATATATACATATATGTATGTGTGTAGTTTATATATATATATTTATATATATATATTATATTTATATATATATATATATATATATATATATATATATATATATATATATATATATATATATAAAACATTCTGAACTGCAGTTTTGAAATATGAATCCTTTTACTGCAGTAGCAATATATAACGTCTTATACTTTTTTTTCATACTTTAAAGATCACCAGCGACAGAGCAGACACATTTTAGATCCTTTTAAGAAGGCACGAACAGTATCCATTATTAGGAATAACGACGAAAGGAATTAGAAGCTACACCGCAACTCTAAAAAGACGGGTGGAAGACGATTTATTAAACAGTAAGTCTATCATTGATCTAATAGACGGGGCCAAGTTAGTTCTTTGAGGCGTCCTAGAATAACGAGGTATCTTGCTGTAGGAAATACTGATTGGTTGCTTGATACATTTGTTAATTTTCTTTGGCATCAAATTATCGAAGATAAAAGATGATGGAAAAATTAAATTCGTAACCAAAACACGAAAGAAAAAGTAATAAATATGGGATCTTGCAGAGTTCGGCGGTCGTTATCTATCTAGGACAAATATTTCTTTGGGGTCATTATCTTTATGATATTCACACTCTTTTGTTATGTTTTTACGGTCACCCCCAACCGGCTTATACTAAACACGCCGCAAAGGTGGATACTTACCGGGTTAAAACCCTTGAGGGTCACTATCTAGGAAAGATCCTAAATATGAAATGAAAACATAAAATTCTCCCAGCATGGCAGCTCTGAATTCAAAATGCTGTAAAATGACAGGGCTGTTTACCAGTTCCCGTGATGTTAGAGGGTGGCTGTAAGAGAGCCTACATTGACGATGTAGGTGAAATAGTCTGTAGCATTCCATATACAACAATTTTTTAACAACGCCTTGTCTACAGATAAAATCAATCGAAAACAGTTTGTCAAATATAACCTAAGTAAAAATATAAGATAGGTTTTGTTCGATGCATGGGAAGAGTTTTACTGAACACACTTATAAGACACTGAAAATATAACGTTAAAACTATTTAATCAAGTAGGGAAAGGAAGAGCTACGGTAATACTACATCACGAATATCGCTTGTTTGGGGTTTTCAACAATTCTTTTGATGCAACGAGGGTATCACGGAATGGTCTTTTTTTCTCGGATTTTAAATTTCTACTCCTGCTTGGTACTACTCGATTTGAGCTTCGTTGTCATTCTGCTCTCTAATCAAACAATCGATGAACTACCAGAAACTAGGATGGTGGATATAGACTTTTGACCGGAAAGCTCTGTGCCATATTTCCCCGGTGTATAATATTCTGTTGTAGATTTCATATCTCACGTGAAAAATATCCTTTTTGTTTAGTATTTTTCCCTCCATGCTAAGGAGGCCATGTGTTTTTAAAATCATCGAGGAACTCTGTGATTCAGAAGAATAAGATGTTGGTTACATTTATACTAATATGAAAAACTGACAGTACCCAATCTTTAGCGAAAATTTGCAGCATGTTCATAGCCGTTTTGCAACATGTTTTACACCATGAAATGCGTTGTGAGATATTTAAAACCTTAATGTTCTACATTCACACGTTATTTCACTCACAACCAATAGATTTAAAGTGTTAAAGATAATAACGTAAATGTCTGTTGATGAACCAAATAATGTGCCTGGTAATCATGCAAAGAAAAGAAATATAAATAGAGACTTTTCTAGTAAATGAGACTTAGAGTAAGGAGAGGTGAGGCATATATTTAAGAAAGTACTGTAAAGAATATAGTGGAAATCACAATTCTGGATAGTTTGCGTGCAGTTAAACGGTGTTTTTGTACTCAAGTTGCAGGCAGATTGCTGTGAATAGGTAGTATTTATGGCGCTAGATAGATTAATATGGGCAAATTTGCCGGGTCCCACATTAGCAAATTAGTAATGATCAGTTGCTTGATTCAAGAACCCTCCCCCCCCCCGGCATAAAAACTCCTGCACCTGGAGGTCTTGGCTCGTCCCTCATTTTTATTGTATTTTTCAATATTCTTACAATTATAGTTTTTCAAATCATTATCAGTTACGTGAAATCACTCTTTATGCATTTCTCTCCTCTCAGTCCCGACACGTGTGAGTTATCCTCTTAGCCCTTTTACTTTGATTGTATGGTAGTTTAAGTTCAGTACAGATGTATTTTGAAAATAATTCAAGTCAAACTTTCCGCTTTTCTCATATGGCTCTCCTGTTGGTGCAAACACAGAGCAAACAAAACCCTTTATTCATACCATATTCTCTTTGTCCGTTTTTGAAGTTGTTTGTTCAGACCAAAGCCTTTTGCCTTAGAACAAATCGTCCGTTCCAATATGCCTACTTTAAGCTGGATCAATGAAATTTGTTCAGGATATTTGTCTCGAAAGCTCATGGACAGTTGGCAGGAACCTGCCCCTTCCATGAAGAACACATTGGTCCCCATCCATCTGCAGATTCGTTAACTTGAGGGTGAACCGTTTTCATGTGCTTTGTGCGGTTCGCTTTCCTGAAGAGGATTACTTTTCTCCCTGACTGTTTTCCAATTCTCCATTCTCTTTCCATGGAATAGCGTTTACATCTTAAGAAGGGAAGTTTGCAACACTTATATCTTGATCATTATTTGTAAACGGCTTGATTCCGATTCTTTGGAAGCAAAAATAAAAGAGAGAGCTGGAGGACAACCTGGAAAGATTGAGCCAACGAAACACTTGACTGAGTGAGTCGAAATCTAAAGGGTTGTGGAAGTGAGCGCAAAGTTGCTTAAATTAAGTAAAATGGTAGCACAACAACTATGGTCATAGACGTCGAATGAGTGCTTGGTACTTACTGTGAACCAAAGTGATGCGTGTACAGATTTTGAAATGGACAGCAGTATAAATTAAATAAAGAATGGGCTGGTAGGAAGAGCAGATAAATAGAATTGACGTATCGTTTTATCAGAACAAATATATGGGTGATATGAGCCCGTTCTCCTAAAACCCACTGTGAATCGACTGAAGGGAAGCCAGTACCTTTATCCTAAATTACTAGATGGAAATCAAGATATAACACCTTGAGCTGCTTCTTCTCAGACAATGTTACGTAATATTCTCCCGTGGGTTTTGCAAAAGACGCGTTCAAGCCATGTCCATCTTCCTTTCGCCATTACCTCATATACGAATGGAATTTGCGGAACTTCCATTATGGTGCTACCTCTTACTCTGTCCTCACATTTGACCCGTAATTCTTCTTGAATCTTTATTTGCAAATCCAAAAAATCTTGTAGATAAAGTTTTATTGTCATAACATGCTTTGTGTACATATACCAATACAGAATGTACTAGACTTCTGTGTAATTTGCTTTTGTATGTAACTACAGTCTATTTGATTTCCAGATTTTATTCAGCTTGCCCATTCTTTGATTTGCCGTTTACAGCCTTTTCTAAATTCCAACTCAAAAACCCTCTATTTCGAATATCATTGTTCCAGAATATTTGAAAGATTGAAGTGAAAAAAATGCCTGATTAAATTATGCACGTCTATATTTCTTTATAATATAAAAAAAAAGCCTCCTATGATAAATCGAGAAGAGTAGAGTAAAAGACTTACAACACAAACAGCAGTAGTTTCAGAAGGTACAAGAAACTCAGAACTCTCTTCCCTCTCCCAATAGACCAAACCAGAGACAGAGCGAGACGGGAGGCGAGTGCTTTAGTAGCAATAACCGGAAGCCATAAATACTCTGATGTCAATAAACACGTCGAAGAGGAGAGGTCATAACAGACGGAAGACAAATTTTCAAATTGGGAGCCATTTTCTGACCTGTCCTAACTTCGTGCTGATTCACCACGAGGAAGAGCATATACACACGTACAAAAAAAAAGAAATTAACTAAAAAATATAATTGATCGTCAAAGAAGGACGGAAGATTATTCGGAGTAAGAAACGGAATTTCGAAATAATTGAATCAGTCCTGTAAAGTTTGTAGCTGTCATAAGAAACGGTCAGTATTTATTGGACATCTGCAAAAGTTTCATCCCTCAAGCAGTGTAAACTTGCATCCACGATACTCGTACACAGGAGTTACAAACGCATTGCCATCATTACTGACCAAGCAGCGGCGGAAAACTTTTTCTGCTCGAAGTTAGTATTGCTTGCTCTCTCGTTCATTTGCTAGTTAAATTAACTATTATTTACGCAAAAAATTATATAATTACGTATTATTTACGTAATTTATACCGTATCTTTTCTTCTCTGTGGAAGGTGGGGGTGGGGGACGCGGGTCCTGAATGTGTTGACCTTCTTGTTTTCAGCAAGCTTTATTGGATGTAGTTCCTTCCCAGTGCAACCCACTACAGTCGACCTGGTACCACTTACTTTATTCACACGGGTTATTATAGAATCTAATGAAACATGACTGAATAGTGAATGTCTTGCTCTCCAAGGAAACGAGCAGATGATTTTATATACTTATGTGCCCAGACGCACAAACAATATGAATGTGAGTGAGCACGGTCGTAATGTGTTGGTGCTTGTATGTGAATATATGCTTATATGTGCATGTACAAAGCAACAGTTACTCGATGCATGGTTACAGTAACTTTTTTAAAGTCCGCAGTTACTTGGAAAAACAAAGCTAGACGAACAGACAACATTTCAGACACCTAAAATCTTTACTGCTTGTCTAAAACAGTCTGGTGGTTTATCGCTTTGGATTGGTCGGCTAAGATCAACAGCTCTTTTACTTTGCTGTGTTTTATGCCCAGTGTTTAACCTGTGGACTCTATGAATTAACAGTTAATGTAATATTTTTTTAGTTATATAGTATTGGTAATTTTTAAAAATAATTAATACTTTTCGGACTTATTTCCTTATAATATATGGATATCTTCAAAATCATTTATTTCTGTCTTTTATAGGTATTTGTACTCTGAAGAAGTTACGTATTCCCTGCGCCACTTGTGTACAAATAAAATTCAGGTGGTTTATCTTATATTTCATACTGTGGTAAATTCATCGCTGGCGTCAAGAAGACAGATATATAAGAGCAATGAGAAGGTTTACAAAAGGATTTGTTTTGCATAAAAGCCTCGCTGTGCCTGGAAAGACGAAGCAGCCTTGGAGTTTTCTGTGTCTTATCTGGTACCAACATTAGTTCAGAGATAGGCTCCAAAACTTACGCTGAATCTACATCGTACAATAAATGCGGCCAACAAGTCTGAAGGTTTCCTTATCGTGGCTTGGAAACCTACTGTTAAGAAATTAGAGGCAGTGATAACGGACAAGTTGCCAAGGTACGATAATGAAACCCTCGGACTTGTTGCACTCGATTATGGTCTGTATTGCTCTGTTTACTCTTTTCAGTTCAATGTGCATTATACCGCACACACACAAACACATAAATATACTATATATATATACTATATATATATATATATATATATATATATATATATATATATATATATATATATATATATATATATATATTACTCATATCTACATTCATATTCAGATATAATTGAACAATATGATGTTGAGTAAAAAAAAAAAAAAAAGGGGGTTGACGCAATCCATGCAGCCATTATGTTCTTGGATGCTAGTGAACATCATAATTCAATTTCATAATGACCAGATTTCAACAACAACTGGCATTTTATGAGTAAATTTGGAAAACTGGATGAAAGTGCTGCAAAATATGCACGCGGAATAATAATTGCAGGCTTTTATCTATTGTAACCAGGGATAAAATGCGATTTCTACTTACAAACCAACGTTGAAAAATCGTCGATATTTGGTAATGCCTCCATACCTGGAAATACATAAAATAGGAGCTAATGAATTTTCATAAATATTCTTGGCTGATGCTGTACAAGAAGTCTGTGAGAATTTTATCTTCACTGAGAGCAAAATAGTAACTATTGGCGTGCTTTATTCAATATAGGCTTTTCCGCCAACAAAATCACATTAGGTGAAATCTGATGTGAATCCCTGATAATCATTTCCTCTTTTTGGTATAGGATAAATGCCCCCTCAAAGTCCCAATATTATAAAGGATTTTCTACATACAACTGGGACTGGAGGTGAGAAAACCCTTTATGGTGAAACCTCTTTGTGCGGATCTCTGTCGAGTTTTTAACTTGAATTTGTTATTCAACGTTTTTCTTGGTAGCTTCCGTTGTTCCAGAGAAATATTTGCGAAAAGCCAAATAACGGAATAATAGATCTGCCTGAAATGTAAAAATCGCTTCGCCATCAATTCCGAATGAGTTCGCTTTTAAAGGCGATGCTGAAGTTCTTGGAGCCGTAAGGTTGTCTAGACTTCAATAATGCTTTTCTGACTCATCGTTCAAAGGAAAACACCTCCGGCATCAAATTCCCAATTACTATTGCCGTAACTTTAATAGGTTTATGGTTCATATTTGGCTATGAAAGCGTCACATATCATTATGCTTAAAATTCACCCGGTGAAATAGAGAGGTTAATGGAATTCAGTTTGCTGAGGGTAAAATATCATTTTTCCTTTTCTGAAATTCACATTCGAATTTTGGCTGCCAACTCTCCTCTTAAAAGGGGTTCTTTGTTAAACCATTTCTATGCATATATTGGGTTCTCCATCATGAGTGAGTGTTGGAATGTGCTTTGCCGTCTGTTTGTGCCAACCCTGTGGGTTTTCTTGCCTTTGTCCCGGTCTCTTTGGTGGTAAATATTTGATTTTTACAATAATGTCATCATGTCTTATCTTAAAAGCTGGTCTATTGAACAGTCATCAGGTTTAATATCTCATTTGTATTCCTATAGTAACCTTCCACTATTTTTTTTTATCACAGTCCTATTCAACAATTTTGAAACAAAAACAAATATGGGTTTAGACTCGGATACTCACATATATATGCAATCCACTTCATACCCTTTTACATAAGCATCCGTTGGTAAGGCGATTATGAGCGTTAATGCTGTTAAATGAATAGTTTTGGGTAAGCCGTCTAATGAAATTTATCTTTACGGGCTGCAGCGAGATACCCGCGGAAAAAAATGCAAAACCGATGAACTTTATGCGTTCTGGATTTTGACATTTAAAACTTTTTTGCAAATTCTCACACGAACCGTTTAAAGTGTTATAGTTCTGGTTTAGCTCCCTCGGCACTTATTGTAGTTTTCTCCCAGGATAAAACGAAAACAAAGAGAAATTATATATATATATATATATATATATATATATATATATATATATATATATATATAATATATATATATATAATATATATATATATAATATATATATGTACACACATACATACATACATATACACTTATACGTGCTTCACAAAAAATATATATATATATTTATATATATATATATATATATATATATATATATATATATATATATATATATATAATATATATATATATACATCTATATATGTGTATATATATATATATTAAATATATATATATATATATATATATATATATATATATATATATATATATATATATATATATATATATATATATATCAATATTCCCCGCTTGCCCAAAGATATTTTCATACAGACAGAAATACCCTGATGCAAATGTTTAGGTAACATAATGACCTAGAGCAAAATACAGATATTATGAACGGGCTTTCCAAAAAATAACCGAAAAAAAAGTGTGGACCGAAATTTTAAGAAACAGTATGGTGGATTTTTTTTTCTTAATTTCTCACTGTATGCGTGACCAGTTTTAACGCAACCGATCAGAATGATTAAGAAGGCCGCTAAAAAAATGGTTGAATACACCACAAACAGCCACAAACAAGCTTCGTCGAGATTCGTGTATTGAGATTATCACACATGCCTGTTCAAAGAACTAAGAAATTAAGGATAAGTGTTTTCAGTAAAAAAAAAAATTAAATTCACGTAGGTTTGCTACAAATTCTTAAATATCCTTACATATCCTTTTATAGTGATCGTCAGCCTAACAATTCCGGTTCAACTATCCACAAGTTTTAGAGCGATGATTTACAAGGAAAGGCAAAGCGTTATGAAAATAGAGCTGCGCGCTTGCCACCGGACTGATTAGTTCAAATCAACTCTTCTTCCAACATCAGTAATGAGTTAGATTCTTCTTTTGAGTATTTAACACAAAAAGCTAACCACGTAAGAACCTCGATACGAAATACACACACACATTATGTATATATATATGTATATATGTACAAACAAAATTACATACATACATATAAATTTTTGTCATTTATACACCCGTGACTTTTTATTCATATAGTTATTGTACCTTAGGAATTATAATTGATCAATGCTTCCAGCCAGGACAAAATTGCAATTAATTTTATTACTAGTATAAAGAAATACAAAAAACACTTCCTCGTCAAACCCTTTTTGTAACGCCAATAGAAATCATAGTGGCTGATGTAACTCCATATTAGAAAAACAATTGCATGCCGTAGGGGAACAGAAAAGTGCACGTTTTTGATGAAGAATTAATCTTGAGTTTTTATAAAAAAGTAAGTCACCACAAAGGTGAAGGAGACCAAGGTGACCTGTTGTGCAACCCTCCTTAGGGAATGACCGAAAGCCTCAGCTGTAGATCGTTATCTTATTACCATATAAATAATTACGCTAGAAATTAGCATCGTGCTGAGTCGCAGTAATAAAGCGAAGGAACTTCTTTTTAGCCCGTAATTAGTTCCTCATTGGACGGGTGGGTTTCTCAGCTAGCACTCTGCTGGTCCCGCGTTCGATTCTCCGACCGGCCAATGAAGAATTAGAGGAATTTATTTCTGGTGGTAGAAATTAATTTCTCGTTATAACGATAGTTCGGATTCCTACAATAAGCTGTAGGTCCGTTGCTGTAACCAGTTGGTTCTTAGCCACGTAAAATAAATTGAATCCTTCTGGCCAGCCTAGAAGGCTGTTAATCAGCTCGGTGGTCTGGTTAAACTAAGGTATACTTAACTTAACTTAGCCCATAATTTGAGAGAACCACAACATATAGGAGGTTGTCTGTCTCCACTGTCAAAAAGACATCAGTTTGCTGCATTTGGAAAGGTGAGGAAATCATATACACTTATTTTTCAAATGTTTTCTCGAAAAGAGTCTGATGATTAAATTTTGAAAATTACATTTTTAAACTATCCTAGTTCTTAGTAAATTAAAATTTGGCTATCAAATGTAGTTCACTTAAAACCAAAATACAGTAAATTTGTAGGTATAAGGGAAGAGACCTGACTTTTTGCTCTTCTAAGTTCGCTTTAGTGGCAAATAAAGCCTCAGAGCAAGAGTGAGACATACTTTAAGTCTGTCCTTGGCCTTGCCGGTAATACCAAATGTAATGACATTATGAATAACTAAAGCCCTTGCGCTAATGCCACCTTAATTCACGAAATATTTAGTGGAATGTGTATTGTGTATAAAGTGAACATCATATGAGTAGCTACTGTAACAGAGAAAAATTCTCTGTTAAAGGACACCATGATAATTGTCTCCAACTCACTTTCAAGAGCTGGACAGAAGCATCATAGACATGGCATACTATCGTATCTTGCTTACATTTGAAGATGAATACGCTTCGTAATGCTATGATATCACATTATAAGCCCTCTTTTATTATGAGGCTTTATCAGATTAGCTGAATGTAATAGGGATTTGAGTAGGTACAGTAACCTGTGTCTTGCTGGCAAGCTAATGATGAGACTTGGTGTTATATCTTCCTCTAACTTTAATTCTGAGATCACTTTAAATACTTAATGACAGTGATTTGACAATGCTTAATAGGGTTCTTATTACCCTCATACATTATAAGAAATGAATTGGTTATATATTTATATGTAACAACAACATACATATATGTATACATATATATATATATATATATATATATATATATATATATATATATATATATATATATATATATACCTACATTTCTGTAAAATGTATAGTAATGATTGTTTTTCTATCTCATTCAGTGTCTTTTCAAACGATTATGACACCAGGCAACGATCACTATAACGGCAGTAACGGAGTAAGCATAATTTGCATGATATTCAAAGGGAGGATGGCAGTTAGTTCATGTATTTTTGTCCTTTACCTAATTTTACCGTCGAGACATCGATATATTTAGGGCCGTGTAATAAACTCAAGTCTAACAATTGTGTACCAGGGATTGGGAATTTGACCAGGGAGTGTATTATAAGGATACCTAGAGCAAAGTCTCGTTAATGGAGCGACCTTCGATTTGTACTTTGAAGCATTTATTATCTGATAAATTTACTTGGGTCAGACTTTTTAACCTTCTGTTCACCTAAACGTTAATACAGTACATGTCCAGCAGATTTAGATTTCTCCAGCCGCACTTCTCGTTACAGTAGTGATCACAACAGTTATTAAATTTAGTAGATCTTATCATGAATACTGCTCACGTTTCATTTCTTCTTATCTTAATTGTATAAAAAAAACAGGGTTCCTTTTCCGTAATTGTTCATATTTTGTCTTTGTCCCAATGTATAATGTTGACTACCATACCTTCAAAGTATTTTTTACTTTCATTTATTCTTAACGTCAGTAACCTTGACTGCGTTTTTTTTTATCTAAGTGTTCTATGGAGTTACATTCAACCACTGTGTATGTGCATTATTAAATAATTACTAATTATGAATGAATAACCTTATCTCCTTCACCCAGCTGTCTATACTCCTCTTCATTGTTCTCATTACATATTCCATCAATGTGATCCCATCAGCAATTTCCGCTGTCCAGTAAGGACCTGTTCTACTTCACAGATGCCGCTTACTTCCAAAGACTAGCTTCCTGGCCCTGTTGAATACTGTTTCTCTCTCTCTCTCTCTCTCTCTCTCTCTCTCTCTCTCTCTCTCTCTAAAATGCTCATCCTGGTGTCACATCGCAGTGCATATTTGTAAACGACCATTAAAATGTTAATTGGCTTTAATCATTCGTTTTGCATGGGTAGAATTTTTGTTGACCAAAACCAGCTCTACGTCATCAGATGTTTGCTGCCACCGTGCGCTTCTGATATACAGTGTACTTCCTTTTCAGTCGCATAGCAATGAATTTTCCATTTAAATTTCGTGGGTTTCTTTACACTTATCTCCTAAACTCTATTTCACCAGCGTTTCTCATTCGTTTATAGGTTTAATGAACTAGAGTACAGTCACCGGGGAACCATCTGTAAAATGCATTTGTCTGATGCACCTTTGTTGTGCCTTTTTCTTTCGTCAGAATTTTTATTTTCGTCATATTTATGCAATGAACTCTTTCACTTTAACAAAATGTTCAAATACTTTTATTTCCTTGAGATGCAAAAACAATCCTTACCCTTTGAAAATCATATAGCGCAATACTGCAATGAATGCATTTTAGCAGACAGGCAGTTTCCACGTAAGCTCGAGCAGGAATGAAAAGTTGCATCTTTGATTATCATAAAAGAAACTGGTACAAAGTCAACTTTCGATTGTATTGCCAATACTTTATCTATTTTTCACGTGAATTACAAAGTGAAATTAGATGATAGGCGAAAGGTGTAGGTATACCTGGAATTATTTTTATTAACTCATGTAACTTATGTTTTATAATTAAAACTTTTCAAATCTTTTCGTCAGACTGTTGGGAAATCAACGAAAGGTTTTATATTAACCTTGTTGATGTACAGTACATACAACGCGATCAACACGACAAGGGTTTAAATAACAAACCCAATAATGTATGGAATGAGGAGACAAACACACACAAACATAGACACACGGGCATATATATATATGTATGTATGTTTAAAAACTGAAATAGCCACAGCATATTCGTAGAACTAAGGTAAGCTTTCCCAGTAAATGCAGAAATCGCAACTTTTATCCGCATAGAGCTTCAATAAAAACGTAAGTATGCCGTATTGACTTCTCATAATATATCTCTTGACAGCACGGGCTTCCCCATTGGGAATTATTTATGTTGCTACGAGCGAACTGCCATTAAGCTCTACGCCAGTCCTGTTTCAAATGTGATATATCACGATAATGCTATACTAAAGCTTCATTTGAGTATTAGGCAAGTGGAGCGCGACTGTATTTTAGTAACTTCATACTTCTGAGAGCTCTGTAATTCAACAACTGTTATTTAGTATATATGGAACCTGATAGAAACTAGGGGCATTGGATGCAGGAAATGTAAACACGTGTATTCGTTATACACATGTTGTATGTGCATGTACACATACATTTATATATATATATATATATATATATATATATATATATATATATATATATATATATATATATATATATATATATATATAATATAATATATATATATATCACACATTACCACAAGTGAAATATAAGAGACGGTGTAGGTCTGACAGGTTTCGACTTTATTTTCAAGCCATTGACGAAGGACTGATACAGAGTATTAGGGGAGTCACAAATATATACTACAGGAACAGGTACTGAACATACACAACCGTTAGAGACTACATATATCCACCACAGGCCGGTGTCCAAGGTAAGTGGCCTTCAAAACTCATTTGGCTAAAAATCAATAAACTTGATCTCTAATATCAAAGAAATTTGTAAATTGTATAAATTTTAAGGTAGGCCGTAGAGATATTATGAAAATAAGATTATCATATTTGTAAACACAGTACAGGGCAGCAGTGCTTCTGGCTTTTACAAACTCCCCTCCCTGACACCTGTCGAGGTGTGTGGATCTGTTGTCGCCTATGGCCGGTATGTTTTATCAGTATTGTCCCTGAGTATATTGTGATTTTTAGCCAAATGGTTTTGAAGGCCACTCCTGCCTTGACGCCGGCCTGTGGGTGGATATGTAGTCTCTAACGGTTGTGTATGTTCGTCCAGTACTGTTCCTGTAGTATATATATTTGTGACTTCTAATACTCTGTATCAGTTCTTCGTCAATGGCTTGAAAGTAAAGTCGACACCGATCAGGACCTACACCCCGTCTCTTATTTTTCACCTGTGGTAATGTGTGATAAATGAATCACGTACAAAAGTGATTGTAATCATCACATATATACACATATATACTCATAAAATGCACACACACACACACACACCCACATATATAATCTTTTTTCAACACTAAAGTCGTTCCCTATAAAAAGGTTTGGTTCCGAGATAGGAAACAGAGGTCACTGCCACATTCATGCCTTGAATAATGAATCGCTAATCTACTAGTGCAGTAAAACTTCAACATCATTCGTGTGATACACCTATATAAACGTCTCATCAACAGCATGGTAAACACCTTTCTCCGTATAGTGTAATTTCGTCCCTTTGCACATATTCTGTCTATTATTTCGGTTTATCCTTGATTTATTTTGAGCCCTATCTCTCAAGGTATGTAATGTGTTCTGCCAATCAAGCTTTGCAAATTTTGTGGTGTTCTACTGAAAAAAGGCAACTTTGGCATATTCCAAGTCTGCCAAGTTTCTTTTGTTACTTCAGTTTAAACCTTTTCGATCCCGGCGACTTTTTCCATTATAAAACCTGTGGAAAAGACAGAATGCAAAAGTGAAATAACATTCCTTTGCAGCAGCCCGCTGTTTATAGCGAATTCACTTGACAGGACCCCATCAGTATTAACTTTGTGACTATTTTTCTCATGGATATTCTTAGCCATCTTTACACATCTAACAGGAATGCAAGGGAAGCAAGACCATTCTTAATTATGGACTCTACAGAATGCCTTTCTCTTCATCTGGAAAAGCCATCAGAAGAGGATTTTTCAGTTCCATACACTTGTTTATCTCTAGGTGTTTCAGGATAAGAATACTGAATATTTTCATTAAAACATACACAAGTGGAATACTTCTGCAGTTACCAGTCAGGTCACCTTTGATACCTTTGTTCTGACTTCCAGCTCCCAATCATCAAGCATCGCTCCCTCATTCCACAACAGTCTGGTTGGTAAATGGGGCGTCTGTCATTCCGGTTTCAGCAAAAATCATTTGTTCTTAAATTACATAAACAAACAATCACAACTGCTTCAACCTGTTTTCTTTCGCTTGCTTTCAGCCGCACACTTTCCCTTAAAGGAAAACTGGCTCAAGGATCCCTCTGTACATTCCCATCTGGGCTTTCGTAGACAGTTCAAGTCTCTTCCTGATCCTTTGAAGACACCTTGCTAACTTGCATACTTTACCATATTCTTTGACTACTCCCAAATACTTACAAGAATCAACAGTTTATGCTTTTCCACCTCCCATATTAATATCAAATATTCCATTTTCCTGATTTCCTTTTACCCTGACAACCTGACTCATGCATACATTCTACTATTGGAGCTTATTTCAAACTATTTAAATAGTTTCTGCAGTTTCTCTTCATCGTTCCCAGTAAGCACCTTATCATCTGCAAACATGTTCAGTTTCAAAACTCCTTAAATGATACCTTCCTTTACCCCACAACTTTGCACTTACATATATTTTCCTTGCTCTAACGACGTGATATCGCTCCATCCCGAAAGGTATTGAGCAGCCAAAGAGACACGACACGCAAATTGTCGGACTCACTTTTATACCAAAAAAGTCGACGTGTTCCTTTACGCTTCTTCTGTTGCAAAGCTTTTAGTATCTCTCAATAACTTATTTTTATGCTATTTATTTTTAACACCCTCCGCATTGCCTTCTATCGAGTCTACCGTAAGATTATTCTAGATCTGTGTTTATCATACAAGTATTTCCTTTGGCTTCCAAACCTCTCACATAAATTTTTTCATAACAAACCCCTGATCAATACGCCTTCCGCGTCTGTAAATTACATAAGCCGAAGTTAATCCCAAATAGATTTTGAATTAATATCAAAGATGATTGAGACTTTTGCCAACAGAACCTGATGCTTCGATACAACAATACAGTGACGTCCATTCAAATGTTAGGTACGTTGTCTGGGTTTTTATAGACTGCAAACAATACTGCAAGTAATTCAGTAGCGATATTTTTGTAATGCCGAGAAACTATATGAAACGATGACTCAATACCAAGTTATTCCCTGAGCTACCAGAAGCCGTAGTTCAATAAAACATTAATTTACGAAGACATTTCCTTCACTCAGAAAGAATTCTGTTAGTGGACTGTATATATCATAAGTTTAAAAGGACAGGTCTAGGGTGCCAATGTTGTTCTGATTGATCTGTCGTTAGTTTGTTTCATGTTTCCGACCAAAAGTACTGCTTTGAATAAAATTTGGTTTAAATAGCGGTGATATATGACGTTTCGACCTCAAGTTCAGAAGATAGAATGATTTTATTTTGTGTACGATTTACAGTGATATCAATATATGAATGTACTAGTGTAGTACTTGTAATGCTACAGCTATGAGAAATTACAGTAAATTTCAACCCCATCAGAACACATGAGATTTCAAAAGTATGTTCCCTCATATAATGTTAAATGTTGTTACCAGAGGTTTATATTTTTTTTAACATGTATTGTATGCTCTTTTTCACTTACGTGGGATTTTAATATCAACCAGTTTTCGTCCACGGTACATTCACACTTATCTGCAGAGACGTTCAAAGAACTATTCTGCTATCCTTTGTAGTATTATTTAGCATGTCTCGTAAAACAAACTAAACACATATAACAAAGTTCCAGAGGAACAATAACTAGATTGTCCAAGAATGCATAAGTTTTTCCCTGCACAACTATGGAAGACAAATAGTTACAATTGAAATGCACAAAGTTTCCAGCAGACAAAAACTAGTGTTCGGTGAATAATTTAAGTCTTATTCTTTCCATTATTTGAGCGTCAGTTGTTCTGGGACAATGATGGCCATGCACGCTCCTTTAAGCACGCACCCACATATATGTATGTATGTATATATATATTTATATATATATATATATATATATATTATATATTTAAATATATATAAATATATATGTATATATATATGTATAATATGTATATGTACTGTATATATATATACATATATCTATATAATATGTATGTATGTATGTATATATATATCTATATATATATATATATATATATATATATATATATATATATATATATATATATCTATATATATATATATATATATATATATATATATATATATCTATATATATATATATATTATATATATATCTATATATATATATATATACACATATATAATATATATATTTCTCAAAATGTTGAAAATAATCAATACGTCTGAACAACAGAATATACCGTAGACTGGTAATATTAAGGGAAAAGGTCGTAAGGATATTCAAAGGTAGAAGAGGATTGGAAGAATATGACACAACTCCCGCGAAGAGAGAGAGAGAGAGAGAGAGAGAGAGAGAGAGAGAGAGAGAGAAATTACTTAATCATGTATATATATATATATATATATATATATATATATATATATATAAATATATTATGAAAAAGATTGCACCTGGAGAGTATCTGTGTGTCATCTTCTCTTAGACGGTTACAGATTATTCTGATTGCACATTTTCTTTTCTTGAGAGGAATTCGGTGCAACGTGATCGTAGCATTCCGGGTAACAACATCTATATTATGATTCTGAGATGAGAAATAGTGAGTCCGCAGATCCATAAAGTCAGGAGGACCGTGCTATGATCTTCATAATTTTGCATAAAAATACAGTTACGTACTCGGAGACTGACACGCTAAAAACCCAGTGTACCAGATTTTTTTTTTTTTTTTTTTTTGTTTTTATGTCCGTCTTATGTCCGTGTCTTTTGCCGCTTTCAAAACCATTTAACAGGGAATTGTGACAAATACTGCATTTTTTTCGCAGTATCAGTCCGTTTACACTTGAGGGTGATTTGTAATTTTCAGTAGGAGCCGAGTAAAAACATTCGTTGGTTTCCAGTCTTTACAAAGAGCACACCGGAATAAAAAGAGCACTTACATCCAGTTAATTTGGTATTATTATCTGATATGCTTGAATTACATCTTTACAATTCACGCAATTACATAGTTAAACATACTGTAGATATGACTATCACTCAAGAAGTTCCTCATTGGACCGGTCGATATCGTTCTCGGCTAGCACTGTTGGGCTCGCGTTCGATTCTCCGGCCGGCCAATGAAGAATTAGAGGAATTTATTTCTGGTGATAGAAATTCATTTCTCGGTATAGTGTGGTTCGGATTCCACAATAAGCTTTAGGTCCCGTCGCTAGGTAACCAGTTGGTTCTTAGCCAAGTAAAATAAGTCTAATCCTTCGGGCCAGCCCTAGGAGAGCTGTTAATCAGCTCAGTGGTATGGTGAAACTAAGCTATACTTAACTTTTATCGCTCAAGAGGAGCTGAGCACTTGTCTTATTTAGCGAATTTGCCTTTTTGGAGAATAACATTGGCCATTAATAGTCACTTTTCATCCTTGTCAACGCCACACATTCTGCCAGCAATTATGTATGTATGTATGTATGTATGGTATTTTAATAGCCCATTGACCTCTCTTAACCACTTAATTTGATCTTATTTTAATTAATAGGCCTATTTAAGTAGATGGAGATGCCCTTTACTTCCTTCATAGGATTTGAAACAAAGAATGCAAAGATGCAGGAAGGTTCCTGTAACTAATGTGCTACTCTAATTTATAATATGTTGATATGTCCCGTAGGAGGGTAGTGCCGTCAGTGCGCCTCACGGAGTGCACTGTAGACATTACTAAAGGTTCTTTGCAGCGTTCCTTCGGCCCCTAGCTACGACCCCTTTCATTCCTTTTATTGTACATCCATTCATATTATCTTTCTTCCATCTTGCAATCCACGCCCCCCTCCAAACAATTATTTCGAAGTGCAACTGCGAGGTTTTCCTCCTGTTTCACCTTTCAAGCCTACCTACTCTGTTTCCTTTCCAGCGCTGAATGACCTCACGGGTCCCAGTGCTTGGCCTTTGGCTTAAACTCTATATTCCATTCCATATATTGATATGTTGATTTGAATCCCACCAAGGAAGAGAGGGGCTTAGAGCCTCGGTGGCCAGGTCGGTTAGAGCAGCAGCTCAGACTTCTTAGAGGTCTGTGTCGCGGCTTCGAATCCGCCGCCGACCGGTCAGAGAGGCGGACACTTTGCTATCTGTGTAGACACCTCGGGATCACGTTGTAATCAATGGATAGGCTTGCTTAAGGCAAATGGGTGTTACAGACTAATACACACACAAACAAAGCCACTCCAACATCTTCTAAAAACATAACAGACACCTCACACGTCTCGACTGTCGACCTAACCGCGCAACGACTCCTCGCTGCTGGGAGAAAGGGCGCTGGTGACTGGTACAGTACACGTACTACCCCAAAGCTAAGTCAGTGTCCTTCAAAAGAAGGCATCGTGCTTACCCCATACAAATGGGACAACAAGCACGTTAAAAGAAGAAGGAAGAGAGGGGCTTCTTCGTATTCTTTGGAATTCTGATTCGAGGTTTATATAGATAAGCAGACGTTATGGCGAAAGATGTTACGACAGTCGCATATAATTATGTCTGACACACAAGGACAAAGGAAGATGTAGTTCAGTGGCCCTCATGGCCGAGCCTTATTCCCTAATGAAAGGTCATTGGCAGTATATCGACACCTGTACATTACGTTAAATCCTATCTTCCACGGATTTGGCCGCTTCTTAATACTTACTTTAGCTACTTTACCAAGTCATATAACTTTATCAATCAGTAATTCTGCTCGAAGTATTCGGATTACTTATTCTTTTCATCGTTCATCCATTGTCTCTGCGCGACGTGATACTGTTCGCTTACACAAAAGGAAGAGAGAGAGAGAGAGAGAGAGAGAGAGAGAGAGAGAGAGAGAGAGAGAGAGAGAGAGAGAGAGAGAGAGAGAAATTAGCCAATCATTAGCTGGCATAACTCTTCTAGAATCACATTTTTCTTTTATATGTGATAATGTTAAGAAATCAATTGATGTTTGAAAAATGATCCTTTGTAAACAATACGATGACCACATACAACTGATTGAATTGATAAAAGTTCCAAATACACAAGGACGAGTATTAATATGGAAAG
>NC_089795.1:62136984-62139484 GCF_040412425.1 Macrobrachium rosenbergii
AATTCGTCACTTGGTTCACTTTTTATTGTTGGGCTTTTCATTACGTAGGGAAGCAGACATATGATGAGAGTGGATTATTTCCTTAAAAAAGATAAGCTAACACAGGCTTGGGCTTATATTTCTAGTCCATTCGGAACTTTCCCTCTCAAATTTAGTTGAGTAAAACGGCGATATTCCAAGTATTTAGACTATTTTCGTAATGAAAAGGTGTTTCAGAAACCCTGAGATATTATTTCGTCATGAGAGTGATCTTCTAGTTAAAAATCAGATATGAAAATTTATTTTTCTTTTGATACTCTGCTCGGATTTTCGAACAATAATTAATAATTGAGAGCTCCAGCTACCTCGAGTATAATTTATTCCTTTTACCACTGTCATTGTAAACATTTTCATCAAGCTTAACGTAAATTGCCAACTGCTGTCATATTGAAGAGGCCAAGCACACACGCACACATACACATACATAGATATGTGTATGCATATATATATACATAGATATGTGTGTATATATATATATATTATATATATATATGATATATATATATATATATATATATATATATATATATATATATATATATATATATATATATATATATATATAGTTAAAGTGTGTGTGTGTGTGTGTGTGATAACACGCGGTGCAAAAGTTAAGTTTGGTTTGTTTGAGTATATACGTAGTATTATCTGGCTCTGATAAAAACTCTTTTGCAGAAACTCTCCATTTTCTTATTTACTGAAGATCTGCATGAGTAAAAGTACCCCCCAGAATAATCAACACTTCAATTATTCAACCGCACAGATGCACCCAGTGAGCATTATGCTCCAGGGAAGACAATGAAAACAATGAAAACAGATGTAACTTTTGCAACTTTCAAACACCTGAAATAGAAAAGGTTGATTTGCCCAAAACACTGGAATGGTTCTGTCAACATCTTTAATAACATCTGTCGTGATATGAAAGGTTTCAGTGGTAAGAGTATATGATTTTTTTTATCTGTTGATTGATTGATTGATTATATTATTTATTTACTTAATTATTTATCCACTACTCTGCCAGATAAGCAGCAACTTCTGTTTATTTTCATGAAGCAAAATTGTAAAAGATATATTCCCCTTGCTATGCAAAATTAATAAAGTGCCGTAGATAATTGAAAAGCATTTCTATAGTTTCCATTAACTTGGTCTAAAAATGTTTGACAAAAGAAGAATTCAGTAGATGCCTTTTAACAAAGATGATTTCATTAAATGCGGAGGACTAAATTCGTTAAGGTGAAATGGATCTGACATTACTTGATTAACGAATCTAAGAGATATAAGTTCTTTTCCTGGCTGACCAGTAGAGTTATTTTTCTTAATATACTCTAACTAATTTTAAGACTGCTATGTTCACAGTCTTTTTTTATGTTAACCTCCCTATCACCATTGATAACATTTTTTCCACATATTCGTGTATTTTGATATAAGGCAAATCTTAAGGAGTGTTAGTTACGTGTTAAAGGATCTTATAACCGCCCCTTTGAGTGGCTTAAGCCTATTAGTGAAAGTGACTTTTTTTCCAAAGATCTCTCCTTTTATTAATTGTTCATGAACGTCTTGGCGAGTTTAAAACGATAAACTAAAGAATACGGAATCACTTTATCATAATCAGTCATATCAATGTCCTACCATTCTTCCAAAAACTAATCCATTAAGTAAGCTTCGAGAGGATATACGTGCCTGTGTTTGATAACATAAATAAAAAAAGGTTTGATTACGGTAATGCATACAAAATTAGCAGATAGAAAGTATAAGCAAATCAGCTCATAGACCTGTATTCTGTACACCATAACTTGATGCGTTGCCTTGTAGGTTTTTTGGTACCGTATATAACAACGTGGCCTGCCCAGAGCTGTCGCTACTGGCTTCTATTTAACGTAGAATGAAGGTACCTTGGTCTAAGTTCCGGAGCAGTACGTAACGTACCTAGGCTAAAAATTTAAGGTTTCGCCCCACTCTTATATTTCCGTCATTTCATATGCGATAGGTAACTAGAAAAAAACACCATGTCCAAAAAACATGTAGAAAAAGGGTGTTTCTGAGAAGTACGTCGCTCTGAAATAACATTTCATCTCCTCCTGAACTTGTTGATCCCATCAGCTTCTAATGACTCTTTCCGAAAACGTGTCTAATCGAATCCAACTTCATTTTCATTACTTAATGGGCATATTTTTTTTCAGACCAACTAACAGTAACTTATAATTTCTATGACCAAAGACAGACGAAATGGCTTTTATTACCTAGGAAGTGATAGCCTGGACCCCGTCACAAACACCTAAAATTTAATTTGGTGAGAATAAATTGCACAGGGGCGTATGTGAACGAAGCGCCGAGTGGGTTTCCTCCTTATTAAGTAAATTAACAGAGATGGCCAAGAGAGGTTTAGGTGGCCATGTGGCCCAGAGGGTCCGTCCAGCAGCCGCAGCAGCAGAGAGCCGAGTAAGAAATGGGGCCGGCTTTT
>NC_089795.1:62144484-62156984 GCF_040412425.1 Macrobrachium rosenbergii
CGAACCCGCGTTATATTCACAAACTCGCGTTGCACCTAGCCTCTTCAGTTTCTTCCGTCTGGATATTTTCGGCTTCGTAGTTACAAGCATATCCAAAAAGAAGAATTGAGAAGTTAAGAGGGCATTGTATATTAGAACATATGTGTCAAAGACCAGTAGATTCATATATATATATATATAATATATTTATATATATATATATATTATTATCACTTTTGTATATTTATCACACATTATTTTTCACCTGTTTTTATATATATAGTAATATATATATATATATATAATATATAATGAATAGTTTTTAATATATGGAATCAACAACAATAGAAACTTAGTTTGAGGTGGAAAACAACAAAGAAACTTATGAATGCTGTGTTTGGGAACATAAATGAAGGAAACAAGAACTGATACTTGGGAAGTCATACTAAAAGTGTCAAACAAAGATGATATGACTGTGGTAAATAAAGAGGCTTTGCAGTGAGTCGTTTGTAATAAAATATTGACTGAATGTGGTAAAGAAAGAGGCCCTGCAATGCGTCGTTTGTAATAAAATATTGTTTCCTCATTCCCTATTCGCCGGAGAAAGAAGTCGATAAAAAGCATAGAGCTGAACAAGCTGGTTTTAGAAAAAGCAGGAGATGCACAGATCAAATTTTTGTGTAAAGACATATTATACAGTCGTGTATGGTATTTAATTCCCTTCTAATCGTTTTTGCTTGTTACGAAAAAGCATTCCATAGTACCCAATGACCAATATCATTGAAGTCTTGCGTCCAAACGGCATTCTGTTAGATATGTAAAACTAATTTAAATTACCACGAACAAAGCAGATGCTAATGTTGATGGGGTCTTGCTGTATGAATTTTTAGTAAATAATAGGGTACTGCAAGGGGATGTTATTTCACCTTTGCTATTTTCCCTTTGCATATACTGTATTTCATGATGACATGGTTGTCGGGGATGGAAGATACGGCTTTGATTGGAATTACAAAGAAATCTGGCAGACTTAGAATTGGGAGATGATACTGTTTTAATCAGCAAAACACCATAATATTTGCGAAGCTTGATTAATAGAATGCATCATTGATCGAGAGACATGGAAATGAAATTAAATCTTAGAAAAACAGAAGTAATGAGGATAGAGTGCGCATGCAGTGATTAAATACCAATAGATGGGGAAAGGATTAATAAGGCTGGATCTTTCAAATGTTTCGAAACAATGATATTCGTGAAAGTTCTATCAACGTGGACTTTAGTGAAAGGTTTAAAAAGTAAATTAAACAATATTAGGCAGAATAAAATCTGAAAAGCAAATAAAATGAAATTGCATTGGGAAGTAAGATTATACGTAAATCTAATACGCTGTATGTATTTATATTTGGAAATCAGTTATGTGTGACAATGAAAGTGTATCAGAAAGACCTAGTCGATTTGAAAAGAAAAGCTCAAGATGAAGAATCAGACGCCATGATAGACAGAAATGATACCGTACGGGAAATTACTGATAATGATGAAAGGAAGATAGAAATAGCTTGGATATGTTCTTCGTACATCCCCAGGGAGAAGAGTACGTGACAGTGTCATCTGGACTCCTGTGGCCACCAGAAGAGTTGGAAAACCCAAGCCTACTTGGATGAGAATTATAAGAAGGGAGGTTGGAGATGGTTGGAAATTTGTAGATGATAAAGCTAAGGAAAGACATGAGCAGCGGAATTTTACGGTGGCCCTTTGCGTAACGTGGATGTTAGGAGCAGTGATGATGATGATGATGTATCAAAATATCAAATATTATGCATTACATATTTTCGTACAGAGATATGCAAGAAAACATGCATTGCCTAATACGTTCTTTAATTGCTGACTAGATGATGACCCTCTGCAGTAAAAACGGCCACAGTTTCAGCATCTTCTTTAGCCCACTGTACACAAAGTTTGTCAGTAGGCTTTCGGGCCATCCTTCATAATTAGTAATTAATCTGGCAAGCGCATTTCTAAGTCCCTTCTTCATCCTATTAAGTGCTACAAAATTATGCACTTTTATAGCCAACATATCGTCTTGCATTCACATTGTGACCAAGCCTCTTTAGATGTTGGCATCAATCTTTTCACTAACTTGGGCTTAGCATTGTACCAAATATTATCGTACATCTGCATTAATTGGTAGAAAACTAAATGTTACAATGGTGATGACGGGTCTATTACATCTCTGGCAAAATATATCGGAATTAGAAGCACATATGCATATGCCCGGATAGACTTACAGCCGTTTTCATGGTCGAGTAGTTTAGTTTATTAGGTTTGGGTGCGAATCTCATTACGGGAGTCAGGGTTACTTCATTTGTTCTTCATTTACATTCATGGCTCAGAGTGATGACCATACACAAAAAATGTGGACACTGAAAAGTTCAGAGGTCATAGCGGCTACTACAAGTTTATATATTTCTGTTAGAAGTGGAACCAGGGGCGTCATTTGCTGGGGGCCTGGGGGGTCAACTGCCCCCCTCAAGACTCAACTTGCCCCCCCAAGACCCAAGTCCCCCCCCCCCGGCAAAGCCTCAACTTGGCCCCCCTCACCCCCAAGCCCCAAGAAGTAACAGCATGTTTTCTTTTTAAATGTGCAATCATAAATATATGAAAATTCTCAGAAATATGTTTCTTGATCTTTGTCTGTCTACTAGCTACCAGTGATGATGAGATAAAACATATAGTAGTGGAAGTATATGATTTTTGCTGAAATACCTTGCTCATGTGGCTTCAAAAACATAAAATAGCTCAAAATAAAAATAAAAAACTCAGCTGATTAGGCTCCTTCGCTGGCCAAACCGTCTTTGCCCCACACAAAAATCTGAAATGACGCCCTGATTGGAACACAATTACACGCATATATATATATATATATATATATATATATATATATATATATATATATATATATATATATATATATATATATATATATATATATATATATGTGTGTGTGTGTGTGTGTGTGTGTATTTTGCCATTAATTCATATTTGATTTTTAATCTCAAATATGGAGCCAAAAATACTCCTTAATATCTAATTCACTTTATCTTGGTAATATCTTAAGCCCAAATGGAATTATATATAAGCGCGTCTTCCCTGGTCGTGGTAGACGCAGTCATCATATAAAATTCCCTTTGGATGCAAGTTATTCCCAAAGTAAAGTGAATTCATTTAAAGGTATTTGTGGCTTAATGTTTGAAAATATACACATTCACATACACACATATATATGCTTTTCTGGTAATCTTCATTATTCTCGGGCAATACTTACAATATTTTCAGTACTTCTTCCTACGCTCAACCCAGAAGTCCAAAAACGTTTAAAAAAACTGGTAATACATCGTTAAATTTATTCAATCCCCAGCCAATTGCTGTTTCAGCTATTAACCAACGGCCTTCTTCAAGGCTACAGTAGATTATAATGGAACTATATTCAAATATATAGGAAAATACATCCAAAAACTGATTGAAAAACAAGAATCCAAAGAGAAAATTTAAAAACTGAAAAATAAAGATTACCAAATTTCACATTCCAAGATTACCAATTTCACATTCCAAGATGCTTTTTCATGGTTCCTCCGGCGCTAGAGGTGTCCCAAATGTCTGCAACCACTTGGCGTCCAGCACAGTTTACACTCGGAGGCTTTTACAACCACTCCGAATTTAAATCTGCAAACCACACTGGTTCCAGACTACCTCGAACCCCCCCCCCCCTTCTCGCTCTCTCTCTCTCTCTCGTGTATTTCCCATAGTTCTTGATTATTAAAGTTAGATTTTTTCGAGCAAAATATAAGATTGAGAAGAATTTATTTCAGAATAACAATCGACTCTTTTTTTCGTAAAAAAAAAAAAAAAGGGTCTGAAGTCTGCGGTCGTCCCTTCTGGTCTCGTAAATTTTCAAATGACAACGTTATCAGGATTTGCTGAGAAAGTAAAGTAAACAAAGGAGTTTTTAGAATTAATATTTGTTTGAAGACAATGAGTCATCCTTAACATCATCCTTAACACCTCAAAATTTTTTAAATATTCACCAATGGTATTTGTCTTTTCTGTATTTTAAGCCAAGGACGAAGGCAGTCCAGTACTCTGGTTCCCAACTGACTCATGGAAAAACTCGCAGTCTACCTTCTGCAAATGATCTTATGCGAACCCCTTTATTCACCCCGAAGCTGTTTGGCTTTATTTGATTTACTTAAATATTTTACCTTTAGGCCACATTTTCTTATAAATACTTGTTCATATACCCCTCGGCAAATTACAAGTCATGGGTATAAGCAAGTTAGCTGAAATGTACTGCGCCACCTTTGCTCACTGATAATATAATTTCTTAAAAGACATTTGGCTTGACAAACTTAAGCTGACTCATGACCAACAGAACCTGCTCTCTCACATGGCGTGACTGAAGCCCAAAAATATTTCTTCTCAAAAATACATACTTGCTGTCTCTCTTGTTCGATTTAGAGGGAGTGAGGGCGAGAGAGAGTGGATTAGCACTTTTCATTCTACATTGAAAAATGTTAAGTGATTGGCTGCCAGTGACATTACGCTGAGTGACAAACTAGCACGCCGACGATAGATCAACGTAGATTTAAAATCATATGAATAAAGTTTGGTTTATATTATTTTGAAACCCATTTTCATTCTGCACAGAATTTAGATCCTTCGTCCTAAATTCAGAATATACATTGAAGTTGCAATATTTTTTAATCTATGAAAAGATAGTGTATGATAGGCTTCCTTTTTATTATAAAAAAAACTTTGCTGTAACTCTGATCTTTGTTCCGGAGGCATCTAAGCAGTTTCCATTAGTTTTCAACTGTCAGGCTAATTTGGTCTTTGCATCATTACTGTGTTTCTTTTCAACAGAACTTTTCCTTCATCTTACCAGTCACAGTACTTTGATCTCTCAATGATCTCAGAATAAAACCCGACTATTCATTCAAAGATCATCATCATCAACAATTCACTTAATTTAATTGCGCCCTTTCTTAGCTGCCCTCTTCAGTTTTCAGAATCACCGTGAAAAATTTTATATATATGTATTACTCCTATTCGTGTCATATTTTGTAAATCTCTCCTGTTATCGAATATTTTCAACCGGCTACTACGCATTTGATGTGGCATCTCCTCGCCACAATGAACTTCTTTGAACGGTGAAAAATAACTTTTCGAAGCTGGAATTGCGCGTTGATTTTTGAAAACAAAGTTAGAAATGTTGAAGGTTTGGCTTTAATCTTAACGCCGTCTTCCAGAGGTAAAGAATTTTTCATTTTTTTTTGAAGTCTACAGCAAAGTTTTCTGTACATTCTGAAATTTTAAAATAGCTTCTAGAGCTTGCTAACGCAAATTACAATAACACAAAGGGGTTTCATTTTATTGGTTAAGATGATTTTATATTTCAGAAAAAGTAAAGTATCTATGAAATGCATTTAAAGCTAATCGTTATTAGCATTTTAGTACGCTAGTACTCTATTATCAGAAAATATATTCAGATAGTATTTTTTTTTTAATAGTTTGAAAGATCAGAGTAATGACAACTTTTTCAATAATCTAAATGGTGTTTCTGAGGTTTGTGCGCATCCTTCGTAATTTCCCCCTTTTATCATCCTTCAAGCAGTCGAAAAATTTTGCATTGTTTCATTTACTGTCTATGGTGACCTACGCTGAGCCTTTTAATTTCAAGAGCCTGTGTTTCAAGCAATCAAGCTCTTTTCAGGCCACATTTGCATGTGGCTCTCTCCATTCTTCTTCGTCCTTGACCCGCCATGTTATCTGATTTTTCATTTTTGCTCTCTCTCTCTCTCTCTCTCTCTCTCTCTCTCTCTCTCTCTCTCTCTCTCTCTCTCTCTCTCTCTCTCTCTAAGTGCAGTCAGTAGAGACAATCGGATATTTCGCCTTGCAGTAAGACTGACAAGGAAAGGAAAAGTAACATCAGGGTTATGATGTTATCCTTTAGCAGATTTCTTTCTAATACATGTTTTAGGAGATGAGATTTCCCTAATGGTTTCTTTCCCATTGCTCCTATTTTCTACTGTTGACCGTGGAAACAAGATCCTCTGCTTAATTTTACACCAGTGTAATCCTGAAATTTCATTCCTTCACACTTTGTCACAAGAAAGCTTCTACGCAGAAAGGCTCTAAATTGGTAATACGTAGCTGTTCCGACAATATTTTGATTCCTATCCAGTGAATCTTTACCATTGAGAAAATCTTTTCTTTACCACTTCGCTAAAAGCATTGATGTAAGAATAAGCTGGTCTTCCAACAATGGCTTTTGTCCTATGGCGACCCTGAGTATGGTAAGGTGTGAAAAGGATTAGGAAGCATGGTGTGGACCTCTGAACTTTGTCTACCAACAGAGTCATAATTTTAGATAATTGATCCAGATTTTCAGTCTTGCTAATTCATTGTATCAATTTATGCTAAAGTTAAAAAATGAATTACCTAATTATGGGTTAACATTATTGCAATGTCTGCTACATCGATATGCTTCAGTCGTTTCCAAAACTTCCAGTGTGAAAGGTACAATATAACGGGTAGTTTTAATGTAACACAACAAATGAAGCTTATATTGATAGGGAACATTCTCGCATCCAAGAAATCCAGTAACTTGAGAAGTATATATTATGTAATATATTAATTATAATTTATAAATGTGAACTAGAATGAAAACTGAATTTAATAAAGTGCGTGGCTCTATTCAAATCATTAAACCACAAATTCTTTCGTTGTTATCAATGAAAATATTTGATAGCCTATTCATCTGTTTCCCCATTATTTCTGAGAATCTTGAAAGAGGCAGTAAGGACATCCAAGATTATGGGAAACCTTGAAACCCCGTCTTGAGGAATGATATTCTTTAATGAGAGAATGTTTCCATGACAACCATCATTGTTCTTAAGATAACAGACGATCTGCTTTCAAAGAATGGCGGAGTCAGATTTCTGATATTCTGGTTATGGGATAACTTTGCTTCTCAAGTACTTATCGCATGATATTCTTGCGTCCTGATTGCCCAAGATTATAGTCATTAGATCAGGGATAAAATCGACGTTATGGGAGGGCGCACATTTTAGTTCATATCAAAGTCTCTCATTATTTTAAATTAGAAGAAAACAAACAGTGACATCACGATACGCTCACAGTCTACCAATGTGTACGGCAATAAAAAAATCGAAGAAAATTTCATTGTATAAGGTTGGTATCTCTTAGTCTGGATCCGGGCTGTTTCATTTCTCGGTGTAATGTGGCTCGGATTCCACAATAAACTGTAGGTCCCGTTGCTAGGTAACCAATTGGTTCTTAGCCACGTAAAATAAGTCTAATCCTTCGGGCCAGCCCTAGGAGAGCTGTTAATCAGCTCAGTGGTCTGGTTAAACTAAGGTATACTTAACTGCTTCCTAATTATCCTTGCTGTGGCCAGCAGTACACTTTTCTGGAGGAAGCCCGGTTCGAGGTTTGTGCATCTAATTCTCTCCAAATTCCTCCTGTGGATGATTACTAGCGCTTTTAGGATGATAAGTCCCTCTTTCATTCAACTATCAGTCTCCTTACTTCCATATTTAGATCGTGGTATTTTTCTGTTTTTTCTTTTCTGCTATTGTCGCTAACTGTCTCGTCTCGTGGCATGGCTGTATCTACCACATATTTTTGTCCTAATTTCTGTATTTACCAGGATTAGGTCTGGTTTTCGAGACTGTATCGTATCGTCAGTCGTAATATCACAGTCCCGGAGCACCGTGGTTTTTCGTTTCCCAGCCCATTTTTGTGGTATATGATTATACCATTTTCCATAAATGAATAGGCTGTTTTCTTTGCCAATCGTCCTAAGTTAAACCGGGGCGACTGTGGCATGCCTTGGTTGATGTCCTTCATAGTTTTGTTAGCATTTGCTGCACTTAGTTGATGCTGTTATCTGGACAACTAATGTTTTCGTGTCCATCTGCTTAGGTCTTCGCTTTGTAGTCTCCTCCTACTACTACCTATACTTCAGAAGTTCCAGCGAAAATGATGCATTACTGCCCTAGTACTATTCTTCGTACATTTTAATACATTTTTATCTATTTATCTATTTATTAATTTATTTTTTTTTCTTTTTTAATAAGTTTTATCTCTTCTTTCTGTATTACCCTTTACTTCCTCTTACTTCTTCCAAATGAACACCGTATTCTTCGGAAGGTTGAATTTCTAGTCAGTGGCCCATGTGGGCTTGTTCCTTATGAATAGGTTTCATCTACTGAATAATAATAATAATAATAATAATAATAATAATAATAATAATAATAATAATAATAATAATAATAATAATAATATCATAAAAAATTCGAACAAAATCCCTGACTTGCGAATTACTTTTTTATAAGATTTAACGATTTTCCGCAGTGGTCCGTTGCTCTGACTATTAACTTATTGGCACGATAAGGATTTAAAAAGTCCATAGACTACCATACAAATTGAAACGAATTATAACAACTCGTACATGACAACAGTTCTAAAAGACAGAAGACAGAGCACTCAGCACACACACACACACACACACACACACACACACACACACACACACACACACAAACACACACACACATATATATATATATATATATATATATATATATATATATATATATATATATATATATATATATATATATATATATATATATAATGTATATATATGTATATATATATAATTTATATATATACACTGTATATATATAAATATATATATATATATATATATATATATATATATATATATATATATATATATATATATATATATATATACATACATATTTTTGTGTTGTGTGTGTGTCCTAACGTGTGTGGATGCGTGAGCGAGCTTTATATGTGAGAAGCTCTTGTTTATAGGCAATTGTTTTCTTTGCCTTAATGATTCAGTAAGAAAGTAATTCGAGATGTTTTACTATCTGCTTCTGCTCTTAGTCATTATCATGTTACGTACTGACACATTATAATAAAACCCGAGGAAATCTTATTTTAATGATTTGAATAACTCTCCAGATATTGTCGTGCGATTTTTGCACTGATTTTCCCTGGTATTCGTTGCAAATGGCTGTTTTGCAGAGATATTCGCAGTGCCCTTCCTAAGATTCAACAAGTAAAAAATGCGCCGGAGTTTCTTCGGCGCAGTCGAGTATTCTGTACAGCGTATAATGCTTTATGAAACTCTCATCCGCGGCCCATGAAACTTTCAGCCACGCTCCGGTGGTGGCCTGTGGTGTTATAGGTGCCAGACGCAAGATCATGGCTAACTTTAACCTTAAATAAGATAAAAATTCCTGAGGCTAGAGGGATGCAATTTGGTTTGCTTGATGACTGGAGGGTGGATAATCGACATACCAATTTGCAGCTCTCTAGCCTCAGTAGTTTTTATGATCTGATGGCGGAAAGAAAAAGTGTGGACGGACAGACAAAGCCATCTCAGTAGTTTTCTTTTACAGAAAACTAAAAGTAAGAAAGCACAGTAATATCCCCTCTGCTATTACATTAACTGTGGTTCTTCATTATGTTTAATAAATTAAAAGTTAGCTGTTATTAAATGCGATATGATTTATAATTGTAACTTTTTCCTGTAAGGTATTCTTATATCAACATCCGAAAATGTTAGGCTAATCATGTTATTAAACTTAGAGCTCTTAAGCATTTCAGTATCTCTTCAGAAGTCGATTTTAAACTTAGAACTCTTAAACTTTTCAGTATCTCTCCAGAAGTCAAACACTGTTCAATAAACCCATACATCGTGCGCTAAAATGCCAGTCTAGTGTTTAATGTCAGCGAACATTCCGCAGAAGTCTGTTCTGACAGTATGAAAGTCAAGGGCTTCTACCTCTTCAATATTGAATTTGGATATATTGAATTACCATAAACTTTTCAATGAACTCTAAATACCAACAGCGTCTAAAATATTCAGTCTCTATGGCGATGTTGTAAAATATCTTGAACATTTTCCTCTGTCCTGCAAAGAATAAAAGCTATAACTCATTAAAATAATAACTTGCTCATAAATTACATTGATAGCAATTAATGTTTAGTGCTTGGGCAGTTCCTCAATTGTTTAGCAAAGTCTTGTACCTTTGGTTGCGAGATATTACTGGCCTGTTCCTTGTAAGTGGTTTTATTTGGTTTTCCGGTAGGAAAAATCGGCATTTCTTAAGAACAGATGTGTTTATTTAGACTAGCGAAAACATTGCATGATTCTTGCTACATCAAAAAGACTACTGTTGTTTTTTATGACACTTTGTAAAACAACAAAAGAAAGTGAATTGATAAATCCCGACGCTGTAACATGCATAAAATGTAAATTTTGGCAGAGGTGAACAGAGAGAAAGTTTAAAATGAACCCCTTAGAACATCCATGATGACAAACTAGAATTTAGCACACATTCCAAGCACTTACGACATCTATATTATGAGGTAACGTGAAGCAGTAGAAATAGCTTTGTTGAAACGAGATAGTGGTCCTCTCTATTCGGAGCTAGGACACATTAAACTTATCTTCTTACAAACATTCGCTCCCTGAAACGTCATCATTTCAGCGGCATACAACAAACGGCCTCGTGAAAAACGAACCTGAAATTTTAGATTTTTTGTCCCAAGCACAAATGCGGCTCAGACACTAAAGAATAGGGAAGGCTGCTCCTTAAGTGAATTAGGGAGTGGTACTATCCATCTTCATTATACGAGGTGACCTCTAGACAATCAAATTATACTGGCCTATGGTCGGATGGAGAGAGAGAGAGAGAGAGAGAGAGAGAGAGAGAGAGAGAGAGAGAGAGAGAGAGTTACTGGCATTGCGAAGTCCATTTTGTTTCCGTGAAATGCAGCAGCTCCTCCGATAAAGGCAATCAGAAGATGTGCCCTATTCCATTTACTGTAACGTTCTCTTTTTCAGCCTGTTAGACTGAAGATACTTATTTTACTAGATATTACGGTTTTTATGCAATCTCTCATGGACACAGATCCAGGCGCATAAACACATATATACTGTATATATATATATATATATATATATATATATATATATATATATATATATATATATATATATATATATATATATATATATATATATATATATATATATATATATATATGTACATACACACACGTACTGCATATATGAAATACACCTTAGCTCCAAAAGACGGGCGTTCCGGTTCTCAACAAGCCTTGTGATCCCCCACATAGGTCACTTCCACCACAGTTGAGTAACCAGCACATGTGCAATTCAATGCATGGGTCATCCTAAACAATGGGATTAAACGATGTCTTTCACTGGTAAGGCTATATATATATATATATATATATATATATATATATATATATATATATATATATATATATATATATATGTATATATATATATATATATATTTATATATATATAATATATATATTTATATATATATATATATATATATATATACATATATATGTATATACCTGTATATATACATAGCCTGTATATATATAGATAGATAGAGAGATAGATAGATAGATATAGATACATATTCTGTTAGAGAACCATGTGGTTTTTATTAACATCAGCACTCGGAAACTGAAATCATTTTGCCAGGGTAGGATATAACTGAAAAAATATATAATGAAATGTATTTTACTTTCTTCTGATTTCTTTTAGATTTCTTCTATCGGTTCCAATAGCCTTTTAAAAATGTTGATACCTGCGAAAAAGTTTATATGCATCAGAACTGGAAAAAATGTTTTATCGATAATATGAAACATTAATATAAAATAAAGTGGAAAGCCACATATCTAAGTCATAGCTTCATGCATTCCACAATCTACTGTGCAGCGAGATGGCTCTGAAACTATCTATTAATTCTCCGTCTAAAACAAAGTTTAATTAGTCCGTAGTGTAAGGGAGGCAAGAGGTGAAAATAAAGAGATAGACAGTTAATGAGAGAAGAGAGAGAGAGAGAGAGAGAGAGAGAGAGAGAGAGAGAGAGAGAGAGAGAGAGAGGCAGTGATCATATATTATGCTCAAGATGCTCGCAACTTGACAATGCGTTCCAGTGAATGGAATTTTCTTGTGATTAACGGCAAAATTAAAATCTGAAACAAGTGTGTACCGAAGAAAATTTTCAGAGTGTATTGGCAAAGCTAAAATTTTTTTAATCATCACAACCGGCAAAGAATTTGAGATATAAAAACAATACAGTTATACAATGGACGCTGCAGTTTAATCGAAAACCATAGATAGCTTTATCATTTTCTTTTAACGAAGACGACGATTTGACTCGCCAAAATATTGATGCAATCAATTTTTCCATCCAGCTTCATGATAATATAGAATTTGGAATGTCGTGAGTTATACAGACTAGTGATACCTCATCATAAGTATTGAGCCTTGAGTTCATCTTACCTTATTCCTCTGGGTTGCGGAGTTTAATGGCTACAATATTCGAATGAATCCAGATAGTGATCGATTT
>NC_089795.1:62161984-62164484 GCF_040412425.1 Macrobrachium rosenbergii
TATATATATATATATATATATATAGTATTTATAAACACATATATGTGTGTGTGTATTGAATTCATGTACATACAGTGAATGAATGAATGTATGAATGAACAGGTGGGTTAGAGCTCCCTATTTTATAATATACTGTGTGAATGCACACAAATCAACAGACACCTGCCAAAAAAAAGGCGTTGATATTAGTAAGCTTCGGATCGATCATCACCAATAACCGATTTAATTAAATTGTTCAGTAGCCGAAGTTATTATCAAGACTTCGCCCATAGTCTGTAATAATGTTTCTATTTTAACAAAACATATGTAAGATAAACTATAAAATCCAAATTCGCTGGCAGTAAAATAGTTTTTTTTATTAATAGTTTGAAAAGCCGCTTGATGCCAGAAGTGTGGCAGCTTTATCCGGGGGAATAAAAATTGTAGAAAATCTCTGGAAATTCGTTTGAAAATGGGAGCCATCATGTACATTTGAGCAGCTGACACGCCCAGCTCAAATGAATCACTTATAAACTTATCTTCGCAGCAAAAACGCCTTTTAGCTCCGTTACACATGAAATGTTCACAGGCAATATATTCCGCTTCATATTTACGTCTTCTATATGAAATGAGCAGTAGATATTATAAGAAAAGTTGTTATTTCCCTGGCATTTGCTACTCTCATGAAATTAAAATAAAATACATCACAAGAAAAATGCACTCATAGGCAAACAAGTCCACAAATGTACCATGTCAAATCAGCAGTCCCTCATGTTTAGATTCTGGATTAAAGCTATCTCTCAAAAATGGGTGCACGATTACATTTTGTTTTACGGAAAGTTCACAAATCATCTATAACACCTCTCTCTCTCTCTCTCTCTCTCTCTCTCTCTCTCTCTCTCTCTCTCTCTCTCTAAAAAAAAAATAAATGACCAGCGTTCAAACGAGATTACGGTATGGACGATCACTTTAGATATACAGTAAGCCAATGTTGGCCTAAGGAATGAATCGAGTACCTGATTGTGTGTCAACTAATGTGCATCGCTGCTGAGGTTCTAGAAGAGAGATGTGGGGAGAAAGAGAGAACCCGTAAATATAAGTGATGTCCACTCCTTTAAAATGTTTTGTCATATGACTGAAAACGGAGTGGTTGTCCTTCACACTGACGCGAAAGATTTTCTGTTTCAGTAAAGCTGATGTATCATGAATAAAATAATGCATATGAGTAAATCAGAGACATAAAGGTGATATAATATTTATATCTTGCCTTTTCATTTCAACTCAGTTAATGACTGTGGATAATTTTATCAACGTGGAATCAAAATCGAAAATATTACCCCAGGTAACCTTTTTTTGTCATTCACAGTTTGACACTGAACAATATCTGTGGTCTGAGGATAGAGTGGGAGGCAGTTAGATTGGCAGACTGAAATAGATTTATGTGACCCATATTTGCTTACTCGGAAAAATAACCTCTGTACAGTGTAGGATTCAACGCTGACCTCTCTGCAGGCCGTGACTATTTATGATTTTATGAACCGGTTCTTATAATATGTCATTGTTCTTAAAGAGTTAAGGTTTCATAAACCAGTCCCAGACAAAACTAATTGCTTATATTCTGATTCAGGGTTAGTGAGTAATTGAGTAACACCAAAGAATAAGACTAAAGATTTACTTTGGGTTAAGTTAGTAGGTTGGAACATTTGATTTGATAATTATTGCTCATGTTGCTTGCATCTTTACAAAGACTGTCAGGCAGACACACAGACAGACAGACAGACAGAGGCTCTGGGGAATTAAGTGAAATGTTAATGTCTTCGCACCTTTCTTAAATCATCTTTAATCTTGGACAGATTTAGCACCAAAATGATATTGTTTTTGAGACAAATACTCAATAGAGTCATATTCAACCAAGGCATGAATTTTCACTCGGTGGTATATTTATTTTATCTCAAAGTCCCAGAGATCAGTAATCTTTCTGAAGTGTGAAATGATACCAAGTTTTGTATTGCAGTGAAGGATTCCCTTTTAACAAATACATATATTCGCTCAGTCATACATCATATATGAGGCTGAAAGCAAATTTTTTTTCCTCAATATTGCGGACGAAAGTTGGGAAAAGAAACGAGCAACTTTGAACTAGCCGGTCACTGAAAAATTTGTTCTTGCTCTCATTAATTATTCTTTGGACAGATTTCGAGAGGAACATGCGCTTTTTGGGTATAATACTTTTTGTGTCCTTTTTAACTAATGCATCAGGGCACTGGATACACAAGTCATGAATATGTTGATATTCAATATGGACTTACCTACTATACCATTCCTTTCTTTATCTTTATCTATTATCGCACCTTTCATATTATTCTCAACTTCACAAATCAAATCAGACTTCTTAATTACCTTATTACTTATTGGTTATCCAATTTCTCTGTTTAAAAACACCAAAATGTTTAAAAACACCAAAATGCTTAATATATTAAATACATGTTTAATAGGTGTGTCAGGAGTAATTATTTTACCA
>NC_089795.1:62179484-62181984 GCF_040412425.1 Macrobrachium rosenbergii
GCTAACAATAGGTTGTCTACCGTTGACAGATCTATGTTTTTCATATTTTAAACTATCGCATGATAAAATTCCGCTGCTGCCATAAAGCTTATTGTAGATCTTGGCTGCAAGAGTAACTGATCTTCAACAAAATTAAATAACTTCCTTTATTTGTTATCGTATGGATCGCAGTTTTCATCGAAATTAGCAGCCACGTTAATGAAGTGTACAGCAACACTCAAATAGAGAAGTAATTAAATAGAAGAAACAAACAAAGCCTCTACCTTCCATAAAACAATTAACCTCGGAATTTCTTTAAAAGTAAATAGAAGTAAAAACTTGTTTTATTAATAGTTTACCACTAATGGGTTATTGTTACAGTGTACAGAATTTGGATTATCGGAAGTCTTAGCGGGATTCAGGAGATACAGTTATGAAAATTCCAAGAGTTTAAGAAGAATGACAAAATCTTATTGGCGTTTGCTCTTCAGCAGAAGTCAAGTGTGGGCTCATACAGAACAGCTAATTAAACCTCCTCACCAAAGGATCCTTTAGTTCAACTTCCCTTAAATTCCATAGCCTCCTGTGCTTCCCTTTCCAGCAGATTGTGTTATGCCTTTGAACACGTGTTCATCTCGAATTAAATTTATTCACAGATTTTGAAAATCAAATCTTGCATCTTGGTATACAAATGGCTTTTCAGTGCTTACGTACTTCTTGCACAAGAACTTCCTCGTGATTTCAGTAATTAAGAAAACACACGAATTTTATTTAACAAATTATTTTCTCAACGCATAAAAGCTACTTGTATCTTTCGAAACATTTTGAACACCAAACATTGTGAGCAATAGTCCATAAGGGGAATATCTATTTACCCCATAATCAAACAAAATAATTAGACTTTACGTATTTTTTAGTTAAAAAGGCCTGATTCAAATTTATCTTAACAGTTTTTTTAATTAATATTCTAATGATGAATTCAAGGAGAAGCATTTAGAAATCCTGAAATTGTGTTCTCAAGAGAGTATACATAGCAAGAGCCACGTCGCACTCTAAGAGTATTTATGTTTCACGTTACAATAGCAACATAACCGTTTAAAACTTTTGCTTTCTCTCTCAAATCACTCTCTCTGATTACAAATCAATATTTTCTATATCTAGAACTGTTACGGGGACATCGTGGAGCTTATTTTAAAACAAAAAAGTTGAAGTGGCTGAGAAGCTAAAAAGTTTAGGAAGTAGGAATAGTAGACACCGAAGACCGATACGATCATAAACAGGTTGACTTTTACCCTTAGGTTATTCATTTGTTCTTGCGAACGTCACGATCTCCATTTCTAAAAGTCCAAAACTAGCGCACATTTTCACCAGACATCATGCAAACGATTCAGATTTCACCGAAATAAAAAAAAAAGGTAAAAGCAATAATCGATCCAGGGCTGAGGGCCCGGTCGTCATGCTGGCAAACATATTAATAATTCCATCTTTGAGAAGACCTTGAATAATGGCATCGCCATTCCTGACTCACACACACACACACACACACTATTTAATCCATATATATCACTTTAAATGTTAAGTCCACAGAGCTATATGAAGAGAAATGAGAGAAGCTCTTTTAAGTTGCCGGACACAGTGTTATAGGAAGAATGATAGATCACGACGGAGAATATTCTATTTTTACACCAAATATGGAAAGTATCACTTGATTCGTGAGGCTATCTGAAATTCATATTGTGCTTTTGTATAAGACGGGGCCTTATTGTACAGCAAATTAATTGCATTACCTTACTCACATGTATGAATGATGCGAATGAAACATCGATCAATGAAATGTCAAGCTGTCTGATGAAAAAAACACAAAGAAAAAAGAAAGGTAGGAAGAGAAACACTTGAGACAAAAGAGCTACAGTAACAGTCCGGTAATGCCACAAAGATAGACATGAACAAATACATGAACTTATCAATGTTATCAGCTTTAACATTTAACCTCTAAGCTGACTCGAGCATTTAACTTATTATTTCCTTGAGTTAAATGTTACAGAAGACTGCATTAATTGATTAGGCTACTAAAAGGCTGAGAGAGAGAGAGAGAGAGAGAGAGAGAGAGAGAGAGAGAGAGAGAGAGAGAGAGAGAGAATTATAATGAAGGTCACATTGTTTTTAATAATGTGACTGTTCTGAAGCTGTAAATGAAAAGGATTTAAATTCATATTAGATTTCACATTTTCGCATATTTTGACATTTTATTTTGACCATTGTAATCCAATAACAACAAATAAAAATGTGCCGGAAGTTTCTTTTGGCTCCAATCGAGTTTTTCTGTACAAAGGTATAGGCTTAATTTACGTTTCACTGAAAAGAGATGTGTCTAGGTGGTATCGGCATAATGCTGCTTTCGAGCCGCCGCCCATGGAACTCCCAGCCGGCCGTGGTGGGTTTCGTGCGCTTGCGTTGCCAGAAGTACTTGTTATGGCTAACTTTAATATAAATAAAATAAAACTTCTGAGGCTGTGAGGGC
>NC_089795.1:62189484-62194484 GCF_040412425.1 Macrobrachium rosenbergii
TGCTACGTTCACACATTCACGTATCAAGGCACGCATCCCCACGCACGGCCACGAACGGGGCGGAGCCAGAGAGTACGTAAAAACAACGCAAACACAACGTAAATGTACCGTAAGTACTGTGTAAATGCGGCAGCATGCGGCGCGACCGTTACGGACCACCTGGCCGTGCGCCGGGGGCAGGAACCTTCGGCCTGCTCGAAACCCCTGCGGGGGTGGCCAGGTCAACTGTCAGGTAGCGTGGCCCAACCCGCACAGCGTGGCGCCACCCGCTGGCTGACCAAGCAGCTGCCACGCCGTTACCTGGGGCACACGCTGCCCCAGGGCACTGCGTGGCTGTCAGAATGGCGTGGGAGTAGACGCGTAACGCTGCCGCACCCCCGCAACCGGCGTGATGTGACAACGCTTTGACCTGGGATAAAGGGGGCAGGCGGCGCGCTTCCAGGTCAGTGCTTCTCCGGCCAGCATCCTGTTGCTATCTCCCTCAGCGCCTCCGTCTTCGCCATCCACTGCAGCAGCCAAGATGCCCAAAGGACCCATGCTGAAGAGGACCAGGAAAGGGGCCCTGAGAACTCCAGGAGCCCTGGCAGCTGGAGTTGCCCCCACGCAAAGCCTCCTGAAGCTGATGGTCCCCCTTCAGGCAGCGATGCTGTTGTGCTGCAGCTCAGGCCGACGAGCTCGTGACGGAGAGCGACCTAGAGGAGGAGGAAGAGGACCTTGCCCTCACCTACGAGAGCGACCCGCCACCGCCACCGACGACAACGCCCACGAGGGGATGCCGACGCCGACACCGAAAGCACTCCTGATGGAGATGGCCCTACAGGAGGCCGCAAGAAGAACCCGTCAGTGATCCTCGGAGGAAAATGAGAGCTAGTTGGCGAGTGGCTGGAGACCGAGGCCGAGTTCATATATAACAAGGGCCTCACAGCCTACAAGGATAAGGCCAAGGTGTGGAGGGCCTTCGAAGAGAAGGGCCAGTCACTTGTTCCTCCGTGAGTGGCCATGAACTGAGGACGTGGTTTCGTCCCTCAGGAGTCGTTTTTGGGCTGCTTACAGCGGAGAAAGAGTGGCCAAAGGGGCGGGCGGCGGACTGGCTGACGGACCGGAAATGGATACTCAACATTTTCCACTTCCTGAAGCCACATTTGTCGTCAAGGAAATAAGGTAGGACTTCCATGGTATTTGGTTTAATGTGTTTCCGGCATAATTATTACTGAATATAATGTTACATAGTTTCCATGCACTCAATGCCGCATTTTATACCATGTTCTGTATATATCGCTCCTCTTTTTGGGCTGCCTGTGCTGCCACCCTCCTGCCGCCCTCCTGCCCAGAGTTCTGGACCTGCCTGCTCATGTTTCTTCTGGTCCGACTTGCGGCCACTCCCGCCCTCTCGGTTGATCGGGCAACAGCAGCTCGGAAACTGCCAAGTTTCGAGCTGTTCGACGTCGCCTTCACGGGGCAGAGGCCCTCCGAGACGATATGCTGACGACTGTCGCCCATCTCCTCATAACCCCCTTGCGTCCTCTACTGGAAGTTCTTTCAGAGGTCGAGGATGAGTGCTGCTGGGTGTCAGAACAGCTGGGCCTGCACCTGAAAATGGAGGTGCTTGTGCCATTCAAAAGGTACATCCGTGCCACCAAAGGGCTCCGCGGGGTGCCATCGAGGAGCCATGATGACCCACACCATGGCAGTGACAGCGGAGTGTCAGGCACCTGTTGTTCCTGCCAGCCTGTCGACATCGCGGCAGCAGCGGGCACTCACTGCACACGGCTGGCGCTCCTGCAAGCACATTTGGTGACATCACACCAAAAGATCTCAACAACCTATTAAACGGCGACATTCCTTAATAATTTACAGAGTTAATGTATACTGTTGTTTTTCCCTTTTGCTTTTATGTATGTATGTTTCTGTTTTATATTAAATAAATATATTTTGCAATATCATGTCTAGCTCTATCCTCTGCTCAAAATATCATGTATTCAATGGTAGCTATAATGCAAGTACACAAATAAAGAAGGCAAAATGAACTTAAGAATACACTAACATTTCATTATTGACTTTGAAAAAAAGTTCAAAAATACTTTATGTAACATATGTGCACAGAAGCAAAATGACAACAGGCAAAATATTAGCAAGTCATATAAAATGTCACAAATATCAGGAGAAAGTGGTTTCAAAAGATAGAATTTTCATATCAGAATATCAACAATGTAAATGCTAGGCAGGTACTTTCAAGAACAGAATTATCACCTCAGAATAAAAACAATGTTAAGAAGAATTTTTTCTCAAAATGATAATTATCATATCAGAATAGATTCCATGTTAAGGAATTATTAAAAGAGGGCAAAATAACTACATCTTCTTTCTTTATTTATATATATATATGTTTGTTTCATATTTATTAAACATACATTTGCAATGTCATAGCCTCTATCCTCTTCCCATTTACCAAGTATTGATTAGAGTAATATATCATGGATTTGAACAGTATCTTTATTAAATCAACTAAAATAAACGGAAGTACACAAATGCACAGGGCAAAAATAATCCTGAGTTGATACATTTGTTGATTTATTAAATAGGTCAAAATAAATACAGGAACAGAATAAACAATGTTAAGAGAAGGATACTTTCAAAAATGATAGAATTATCATATCAGAATAGATTCCATGTTAAATTATTAAAGGGCAAAATAACTACATCTTCTTTCTTTTATTTATATGCATGTTTGTTTCATATTGATTAAACATAAATTTGCAAAGTCATGTCTTTCTATCCTCTTCCCAATTACAAGTATTGATGAGAAGTAATATATCATAGATTTGAGCAATATCTTTATTAAATCAACTAAAACAAACAAAAGTACACAAATGCACAGGGCAAAATAATTCTGAATTGATACATTATTGAATTTTTAAATAAGTCCAAATATAGCAGGAACAGACATTTAAATTACAACAATCAGGTATGCATGAAGTAACTAAATCATGTTCTCCTGCCAGTGCAGGAGCCCCTTCAGCCCGATGAAAAGTATTCCCTTCAGCAAATTCACGGCTGTTTCCTTTGCATCCCTTATTTGCAGTGTTGCCAGTCAACGGTTGGAAGGGCTCCTCTAGAGTGAGTCACTCCTCAGCTACCAGGGATGACAGCATGTGAGAGGGTGCTCCTGATCTCCTTCTTGTCTTCGTGCATTTCTTCTTATGATCATATTACTGCAGAACACATGGGACATCACTAATGGCTCTATGGTCAGGCTTCAAGCATATTGCAGTGTGGAATACTCGGAATCTGTTTGCCAGAATCCCCAAAGGCGTTCTCACCGTCCTGCGTACCTCTTAACCTGTAGTTATGTAAATCCGTTCCTCCTTGCTAAGTCTCTTTTGGGTACTGGGGGCTTCATAAGGTAATTCCTCAGGAAGGCATCATCGCCAGCTAGGAAGTGGGGCTGGGAGATCCGATGGGTTGACCTGGCAGGGCATCCGGTTAGAGGAAGATTTGCTTCCTCTTGCAACAGCATTTCTGCCAGTCGGGTCTGGGCAAATACACCACCCGTCTGACTCTGGCCCAATGGCTCCCACGTCGACGTTACAGGAACTTGTATGAAGCATCAGCAACTGCAAGTAATACAAATGGTAGAACTTCTTGTAGTTGAAGTAATCACGTGCCGCCCTTGAGGTTCAGCCTAATGTGCTTCCCATCTAGCTCCAATTACGTGCGGGAAGTTCCCGTTCCTCAAAACCCGTGCAACCTCCTGCACTTCAGGTGTTTATGGCACCTGCAGTTCCTCATCCCCGAAGGCAGCAACAATGGCCCTGCAGGTCTCTGGTACGATGAGACTAATGGTGTTGTGGGCTACCGGAGCGAATATTGCAGACTCTTCAGATCACCTGCGAGGAGGCATAGGGGTGATATTAGCAACACGTGAGCCTGGCTCAATGAGTTTTCTCAGAATGTCTTTCTTCTGAATGTGGGGTGTGACCCGTTCAACAATTTCATTGAAGAGGTCCTTGTCAATCCGGGTAAAATTTCTGTACAGCTCTGGGGCTTCGGTTGACAACTCCGCCATCAGGTTGTCTAATGACCTTGCTCCATCCTTTTCTGCAAATGCAGCCACGCCCACACCCCTCTTAGGCGCCTTTTTTCTGCCCTAAGTGCTTTGCAGCAATCATTGCAAGCTCAGCAATAACATAGCGTGCACATACTCAATGACAATTGGCAACAATTCTGGTCTATCAAATGCGTGCTAGCTATGAGTTGACGCATTTCGAAAGCTATTTGTCCATGTTGCTTCTGGCGTTAGTAGTATGTCTTGTCGTTGGTATTACGGCATTGACTGACTCTCGTGTGCGGCTGCCGGCCTTTATATAGCTGGGGTTTAACTTGCCAGTACGTGGGCCAACGTGACGTTGCGTAACTCAGTTACGCGAGCACGTAACTACGATATGCTCGCGTTGGTGTTACGTGCTCTGCCCGCACTACTTCTGCCTGCGCCACCAACGTTCATAATCAGCGTCACGTCACCCACGCAGTACTTACATTTCTGTGCGCACTATAATCACGCATGCATCACACATCGTCCCGTGACACGTATCCAGTTAGGCGGGGCCTATTTTCTCGCGTATGCATAAGTTTCACAATTCGGCTGTGCGTGCGCATCGTGCCTTGATACGTGAATGTGAGACCATTAGAAGTTAGTAAAGTAAGACGCATAATCGAAGTAGTATTGGGTGGAAATGCTTTCTGATATTGGTAATTCCGAGCTGAAAATACGGCTAACAACAAAGTTAACGGAGGACCCGTAAAAATGTACACAGAATAGAATTCTGCAGAGGTCAATCAGAGGTTGAAATGAGTGAATCTGATTTTGTTCCATCAATTCGTGAACTGTCTGAAACTGGAAGAGTAGTGAATGAAAGTTGACAAATACAGACATATTACTAAAAAGGTAAGCAGTGATAAAGAAACTGACCACATTGTTTTGAGTTATTTAGCGTTGTGGA
>NC_089795.1:62196984-62201984 GCF_040412425.1 Macrobrachium rosenbergii
TGCATATGTAGATGTATATATATACATTATATATATGTATATGCATATATATACACACAATATGTATATGTATGTATGTATATATATATGTATATATATATATATATATATATATATATATATATATATATATATATATATATATATATATATATAAATATGTTTGTTTGTGCTACATTTATATGCTCTGCTAAAGTGAACGAGTTAGGAAAGTGTATGCTTCAAGGAAATACTTCTGCCAATGCTGCTGTAAATCTAACGTAGTCAGATTATTTCGTGCACATTCCCTGAACACAGTCAGAAGGATAGATGTTTGGGATCTTCATGAATATATACATCCAAGAGAAATAATAATCACAAGACCCTGACGATGTATTACAATTGATATATTATATATATAAATATATATATATATATATATATATATATATATATATATATATATATATATATATATATATATATATATATGTGTGTGTGTGTGTGTGTGTGTGTGTATGTCTGTGTGTGTGCATAATATATATTGTACACCTTCCATAAAAATCTTCCTTTCTAAGCCATCTAGACAGATCTTTTTGTTTTGCTTTTTATAATTCGTATTCAGCTCTTTTTCACTTCCATTGGTGAACCGGCTCAGGAACCCTTCATACTTTTCTAGCTTTTTTTCTTTCCAGTGGCCCTCCTCTCTTCCAAAACATGAGCAGAAATCATGTTAAGGTATCCTCTGGCTTCTCTTACTTTGGCTCACCTCTATCCAGTCATGGTCAAGAAATAAGTTTAATCAGGGGTCGCTATATATACCGCCTGATAAGATTTGGAAAAAATAGAAACAAAAGAACGACAATAACAATGGCAAGTATTTGTTTTACTAGGAATAAATTAAAGATATATTGCCTTTATAATGGCAAATGCCTCGATGTTCCTGATTCCGTAAATGTTACCCAAGCTTTGAAAATTGTATTAGTAAAGCAAAAGAAATTAAATAACCTGGATTGATTACCAGTCAACAAGAAGCTCAAGTTTAAATGTTACCTATCAGTGAGATTAATAAATGATAGCATGGTTTTAGCTCTAGTCGAATCGCCTGGTATTCTTTTCGTAAAAAGTGTATTTCATTATTCCTTGTGTTTAGAAAAAATAGGATATTAGTGTTTTTGTTTTCCCATTATAAAACAAAATGTCTTATTGCCACTGCAATAGCAGCTAGTTTGCTAGAAGTTCATTTTAGCGATAAAAATATTCCTAGTAGTTTTTTAAGTCTTTAGATATGTAAGTTAACCTACAAAACGTTCTTTCCAGTAAATGTCGACATTAAAAATAGGTACAAATGTAAATATAAAAAATTTGCTTCCTCATTTAGAGTTGATATACTGTGGTTCTCAATTCTTATTAGACTGGTTTCTGGATCACCCCTCCCAGGCAGGGAGAGGAACCTTTAACAGATACTGAACTTCCGATGACGCCTCCTTGAAGAAAAAAATCCTTAGAGTATACTGTAGATTTTGTTTCATATGGTGACCCCAAACGATGTACTTTACGCACATACTTTTTACACATAAACACAAACTCATGCACTCACACACACACACACACACACACACACATATCTATATATATCTATATATATATCTATATATATATATATATATATATATATATATATATATATATATATATATACTAATGTAAACAATACAGAGAAAATGCCATGACTTAAGTCTCAGTCTCTCTCTCTCTCTCTCTCTCTCTCTCTCTCTCTCTCTCTCTCTCTCTCTCTCTCTCTTTTCTGGAGTGTGCAAAGGGTACTAATGACTGAAGGATCTGAACACTACATTGCTGAGAGTCCTAAATCCCTTGATTATCGTCCCATTAAGAAGATTATTCCATTAAGTTCGGGAGAAGGAGGAGGAAAATGAAGAAGACCCGAAAACTTTTGTCATCTCTTATGCGCAAAAATACGTGTCGTTCCAACCCAGTTTCGGATTTTTCCCCGAATCGCTTAAAATCTTAACCGTGAGAGAGATTTTGTTTCTGTAGTCCCCTGGCCCCCGTCGCCTTTTCCGTCGGTTCATTTGCTCTGTTTCAGACAGCAGAAACCGGTAAATGTATGCGTCTATGTCAGGTTACTTGCAGTCACTTTAATTTTTACAAGGCGAGCTTTTATCTGTTAGGAGACATTCTCTCTCTCTCTCTCTCTCTCTCTCTCTCTCTCTCTCTCTCTCTCTCTCTCTCTCTCTCTCTCTCTCCAAAAAAAAAATGGGTAGAGTAAATGTAGTTAAGAATGTAAACAACAGATGAAATTTTGTGAAATATGGCAACAAAAATGGAAATCCCAAGGAATCGGTTAATTTGGAGGCTTTATTTCAATATATGCCCTGTAAATCCGTGTTATTATTATTATTATTATTATTATTATTATTATTATTATTATTATTATTATTATTATTATTATATGTAATAATTTATTTTTATTTATTTTGAAAATTTCCATAGCTATCATTTCCCAAGGCAAAAAAGCTTCATAGTAACTGAATACTTGTCATGTCCATGGAATACAAGTGAATGACTCTTGTCATAAACAGTAAGATATTTCACGATGAATTAGAGACTCTTTGCAGCGTATGAATGTTGAGCTAGCAGTGCAGCTACTTTCCTAAACTACGCATAAATGCCTTTAATACTTCGGCAACAAAGGTCTTCTTGCGGATAATGATGGGGGAACTGCCACCAGCTAGTTCATCTTCTTTGACAGACTAAATTGCGCGCACTAGTTCTCGGGGATCATGCGCAAAAAATGACAGAAAGTTCGGTTAAAATAACTGTGTAAATGTTGTTACCCTGCACCTGATTAGCAAGCAATGCTTCCTGAGGCTTGGTCATTAATAGTTACAGATGAAGTTACCCGTTGAAGTAAAAATGAAAGATGAAACTAGATAGCTTCCGACAATGGTCTATAATTTTACCTACATTGTTGGGAAAAAGTACACTTTGAGCATGACAAAGAAACAAAATAGCTGATATGTTTTTTGCGTGTTTTAGAAAATAAAGTCGGATGCTCAAAATCGAATTTTCGATTGCAGTATGAAGTGAGATTAGGTAATTAGAAAAATTTTATCTTTTTTGGAATCAACTTCACCCTTCCCTGACTACAACTCACATTCACTTCCAGATATCTTAAGTATGGCAAACTTCTTTTTGCAAGGGGTCCTAGTAAACACTATATACAAGAAACGATCTAGAACACCACTCTGTGGCAAAATAGTCAACAAAAATCGATAAAATCATCTCTGCACTCTTAGGCAGTACAAGACCGGACAGAAATCAGTTCACAGGCCTCGGCCTTCTAAAAGTTACTACATTCAGTTCGACTAAAGTTGGAAATCAGATTCTATGTCAGCGAAATCTTGGATGCAACTAGCTAGATATAAAAGGACATTGCAATTACTTAATTTTAATTGGAAGCCAATCAATCTTTTTGACATTAGTGCTACTTCCCTGTTTATGAGTACGTTAATCTGTTGTCAAAATAATAATTGGTCTCGCAGGTGTCTTGCATTTTTGTATCTTTTTCTCCCAGGCCTCGTCTGCAGTGTATGGCCTGCCTTAGCTCTCAGTGCCCTGTAATATATCCCTCTTTGACTGGTTCTCCCTATGGCCTTTTGATTAATTCACTCTGCTCCCCCTTCGCCTCACCCAAACCTTCTGAGTCTTACTTTCTACATATTCGAGTACGCTTGTCACGCCAGCACATTACTTATCCGTAAAGGTTTATGTCTCGTCAGTTAGGAGGTGTCCATTATCCATCTTTGCTTATTCATCTTTGTTCTGTCTGGCAACCTTTACTCTCCCCTCCCAGAAGTCCAGAACTCTGGATGATGATTGAAAACCGAGCTAAAGGCTTTTATTTATGCAAACTTTCAGTTTTGGATTTCTGTGTATTCCCTAATCACGCATCATCATCATCTGTTATCCATTAACTTTCTGCATAATATCTTCTAACATTCCACGTGTTCCTATTTTTGTCCTTAGATGTGGAACACTGTTGACCTATTTATAAGTGGTGATTATGTCTTCCTTTAACTATTTGTGATTCTCAAGTTTTACTGCTATCATTATTTTCCTTTTTGATGAACGATCCCGCTTCTTATGCTCTACAATTATAACTAAGCAATTCGTATAAAGTCGCTCTATAATCATTTGGTTTAGGGAATTTTGTAAGAACATTTATCATCATTGGATTTTTGATGCACCCCACTCCTGATGTTAACTATCTAATACTAGGTTAAAAGTGTCTGAGTTTGTCTTTCAATTTGCAATACTTTTCATTGTTAAACTTAATCAGTGTTCTTTTTCACCTTTCTTTGCCCGTCATTTATTAACTTCATTTTTACAGATTCATCGAAATTAAAAAAAAAAAAAAAATTATGGCCTCTACAGCTGTTTTTCAATATACATTGCATCTACACTGACATCAGGACTGAATTAGGACGAGGACTTTGTCCACCAAGGAAAAAATATTCCAAAGGAAAAATTATTCCAAAGGAAAAATTTAGTAGTACATGAAAATCTGTGCAATGACAAAACACAGAATATAAACTAGAACTGAAAGTGATGCTCCCGAGAAAATCCAAAGCTGATCTGTCTTTTTCAAGAGACAGTCTTGCGTTGTTTTCTTGGCAGTGCGGTCATGAGGCAAGCAATACGAGTAAAAAACTGTTCATAGCTTTTATCAAAATCAGCCACAGGACTCTAAGGAGTAAAGTATTTCAAGTTTTTTTCCTTTTTACATCCTGAACGGATTTGGTTTGAATTATTCGAGTTTATTCAGAGAGTGTATAAAGGCAAGTTACCGCATAATGATCTGTTGAGACATGTATTACATATAGCTGAGTAAAGACTTCGGGAATTATTTTAAGTGGTCTATCGAAAAACGAGTGACAGGATTGTTAAAAATCAAGACTTTCCATACTTCTAAATATTACAATGTTCTTAGCAATAGA
>NC_089795.1:62206984-62224484 GCF_040412425.1 Macrobrachium rosenbergii
AATGAAACACAAGATGCAATAATTCTATCTTCTCTTTCTGTCTCTCTCTCTCTCTCATTTGCTTGAGCATTGAAATCACTCAGCACACGTACTGTATCTTTTCCTTCTGCTTTGAAATCTAGGCTATAAATGTTTACTATCTTTCCTGTCCTCTCATCTCTCTTTCTCTCTATTTCTGATGATATCAGATATGCGTAGTCTCTCCTACTTAGAGTATATGTCTGAAGTTATCGCCTTCACGTAGTACAGAATCCGGACAAATTTGCCCCAGGATGATGATTAAGTTGGAGACTATTTACTATAGTAATTGTAAAATTATCACTGTAAGAATAACTCACAGTTAGTCAGTTGCCTCTTTTTCATTAAGTTGTAAGAACGGTGATCGTCACCTTAGGTTACAATGCATAAACAAGAATAACATACAAAAAATGTTAATGGCGCTCCAAATATCTTCAACATCCTCCTTCTTTTAGTGGGTATCATAAGAATATTACTTTATGAAACTGACGTTAAGTAGCAAAATATTCACAGAGGTGTGTGTTTCGCACTAAAAGATGGAATAATGATCTTTCGACAGAATGATAGTAAAGACGGAATCCTTAAGGTACAGGCAGTAAACTTAACTTATTTCTAATATTCTACAGTCAGTCAGAAAGTCAACCAATACACTTTAACTGTTAGTTAGTCTTGTAGTGTGCAAAAATATGATCTCTAGAGTAAAAAATAAATAAGTTAAATCTAAAACATCATCAACACTGCACTACAGTTCGGTGAGAATCTGCAAATTTCATATACTTCTGCTGTAAGATTCCATGAAACTAGTTTCCTTTGGATCAGATTAGGGAAAATGTCATGCGTATTTTGGAATTTGGTATGCTAATTATCTTATAGTATAATATTTAAATGTTCGTCACCTGACAGTAATATCATCTGAAATGTGCAGTAAATAAAGATTTACGATATTTTGGAAAATTCAAAGCCAATGTTAAGTCCCGTAAAATGACTAACAGTTTTCCATATATGTAATTAATTGTTTTTTAGGGAACTGGTATATATATGGAAAGAAAGTCTCGATGTGGCACATTTCTCAGAGGAAAAGTGAAGATTCCTTCAGGAACAGTATAAGAATCCTGATCATTGTAAATACAGAAGGACGTAACGAATATAAAGCACAGAAGAAGAATGAGAACGTATAAATAACAATGAAGGATCAAGTTCAAGGTTAATCTCTTGTATGTATAAAACCCCTTATTACATCTAATGCATTCCATGATAGCTGAATAAATGGTAGTGGCCCTGTGCTTGAAGCAACAATATCAGCAAATATTAATTGGCATTCTATGAAAACTCGCGTCTTTAGGTTGGAAATACTCGGAGGTTATTTTTCAAATACCGAGAAAGGGCAGTAATTCGTTATTGACAAATGCACTGGAATAAACTGGACTGTGGTGCCATTTGTCACTGCAGTGCTTATGTAATCTCTCAGAAGAGTTGATTACAGTTGAAAAATCATCCTTGTGGGCGTGCGGTGACGGTGTTATATCAAATAAGGCCAGTGTTTCAAGGTGTTTAAGAATGAAGAATATGAAGAATAGTCGTGTTTTTTAAGGATGAGGATACATAAGACCATTTTCCTGAGTGTAACTCTTGATATCTCGCAAAAGATACATTGAAAATCCTGGAGCTTAACAAGGACCACTGTCCTCATCGTTAGAGGGAGTGTAGCATTCAAGAAAAAGGTCTTATGTTGTCCTCGTGTTCATGAATCTCGACCTTCCTGTTTTCTTCATTTTCTAATTATTGCAACTTCAAATTCCATATGGTTTGTTCTAAGGCTTGTCTTATTTTGACACAGCAATACCCTGAACTGAAACTAATTTCCGTCACAACCTTAACTGTTTTTCATAATGTTTTGAACAAATTTATTTAATGCACTGAATGATTTAAGCCCTTTTCTAACTCCGCCGGTGTTCTCCAACATCAGCATATTTTTTGTAGCGTTTTTGCTTATATTGATTTCTAATAAACCTATGCCAAGATGTGGCTTCAACGAATAAGACAGTTGTTACTTTCATTGTTGTTAAGGTGCCTTATGTAGCTATGAAAATCTATTTTCTTTTAATGAAACCACTGACGAATATCCAACCGAAATATGCAAGGAAATGTAATGCAAATATCCGGCGCTATTCTCCAGTGGAAAGAGGCAAAATGGATTATTATTTTCTTCTTTAAATGTCACTCACGTTAGATATTATCTGTGCAATGGTTTGCTCTTCAAATTCTTAGGTTTATTTTCAGATGTTAATTGTGAATCGGTTTACCAGTACATGAGGCGTTTAGCATATTTCTGTAATAATCGTAGCTAGGCTATATAACAAGATCTGTTATGAAAAAGTTTTTATGTTAAAATGGACATCAAGCTGTTTTACAGACTGTTGGCGTATAAAGCACATTGTCTGCGCTATTAGGTATGCGTTTAACGAAGGATAAATATATATGGTTAATAATTGCAGATAAGAAAGATCATATTTTACGATGTTTTATTGCATTTGTTCTTCATATTACTCGCTCCGATACATTATTGCAAGTTAGGTACTCTTTTACTTAATGATTTATAGTAATTTTTTTCTTGGTTGTATGTGAATCTTTTAATGAATGTTTGCTTCATTTTTGTTACGAATTTACTCATCATATCACATTCATTATTTAGATATTATTTGTTTTTAGGTGGATAGGATTTACAATTGAAAAAATTGTTATTCACAAAAATGGGTATATTAATACTCAAAATCTGAGTCACAAAAAAGGAGGAAGAGTTTTTACTAAATGATGAAGCGTATTTTTTCTTTCCAGGAAAAAATTTGGATATGTCCTAATAAGTCAGAGACTGGTTCTATCTGGTATTTTTAAACGATCCCGTCATTAAATAATTGCAACCTAATGAGAATTTCGTGTTTCTATTTGGGGCTGTAAATTATACATTTCCCTCAAATTTCGCAAATCGTTCTCGCATGAAATTGTAACATATATCGTTCTTATTAAAAGCCTGGGTGCGTGTGTGAAAGCGAGCTGATACACGTATGTAATTGTTTAATCAGTCGGTCAGTGAAAACATATATTCCTTAGTTCTTTGTTTAAATGAAGCATTATGCACACAGTGATGATAAGGGACGCTATTGGTAGCATCCTTGTTCCACGAGCGAGGGGACCCTGGGTCGAACTCTGGTAGGGGACAGGCGAATGGGCAATTTTTTGTTCAAACTCGATAGTTACTTTTCTGACGTGGATTCGCAATCATTGTAGAAAACGGCACGGGGCTAATAACCCATACCAAACTGGACGGGCAACAATATCTGGCGCCATCTACTCTGTAGGGTATGTATATGCATATATACATACACACGCACACATACACACATATATATGTGTGCGTGTGTTTGTGTGCATATATATGTATATACATATAAAAATAGTTAGATAGATAGATAGATAGACAGATAAAATCTGTCTGTCAGTTATTTATCAGATAAATACATTTTAGTTTTCTGCAAAAGAAAACTAAATTATTGTGCTGGCTTTGTCTGTCCGTCCGCCCTCAGATCTTAAAAACTGCTGAGGCTAGAGGGCTGCAAATTGGTGTTGATCACCCACCCTCCTGCCATCAATATACCAAATTGCAGCCCTCTAGCCTCATAGTTTTTATTTTATTTAAGGCAACGATATAGGACATGCCACCACCGGCCCGTGGTTGAAGTTTCATGGGCTGCGGCTCATACAGCATTATACCGAGACCACCGAAAGATAGATCTATTTTCGGTGGCCTTGATTATACGATGTACAGAAAACTCGATTGCGCAGATGAAACTTCGGCGCATTTTTTACTTGTTTATTGTTCATTCCCAATACATTTGTATCGCTCTAAGGACACCTGTTAAATTTGTGCGTATCCAGACTATACCAGGATTTAACCGCATGAATGGTCATGTGTGACATTTGCTTCTGTTTGATGCCTCACAGCCTTTGACTTCCAAATCAAACAATTTCGAAACTGCACAAATTTTCGCCGTCCCTCTTAACAAGTTAACAGTGCTGGAAGTTTAGTGCTGCATTTTCGAGAAACTTTCCATGTTGGACCATCCATTAAAATATACAGTAGATAACCGATGACCAGGATCCGGCGGTTATTCCCCTAGTCTCTCTGTATTACTCATGTGGCGCTTTTCACAACATATTACTTTTTCTTTTTATCAAACGTCGTAACATGCTTTTACAAACAATAGACAGGTGCCGTTATTGTACTCACGCTTGCAATACCTTATGACAATTCTGAACTGATTATACATAACACAAAATGAGAGATTAACTTGTCTCTGCTGTCCCCACGAATTCCCTACTAATGCTCGTAATGTGCTCTAGAGTTATGAAATATGTTATTAAGCAAACGATTAAATATCAGCTTCATGTAGCCTACGAGATAGAGAGAGAGAGAGAGAGAGAGAGAGAGAGAGAGAGAGAGAAAGTAATTATACGGACCTTAGTATAAGTACTTCATCATGATATTAATGTTAAAGTATGACATTCCTAAAGGGGCTCTCTGCAGCTCGCTACCTCATCCAGCAAAGCTGTATAGGGCGAAATAAACGACAGACAGACTGAGTCACGTAGAGGGACTATAGGATAACTTCAATAAGAAATAGGAACATTTGTTAAACCCCTATTATTGATCATGAAGATCGAACAATAAAATTAATATAATCTATTAGAAATAATTCTGCATAAACAGTGTATTTAATTTCCAATAAGTGGAAATAATTTGTGTAGCAAGGAAGGTGCATAAATATATTAAAGGGTCCTCTCCTCCGATGTTATCATTGTTAAACATACGAGTATATAGTAAGATTTCCTTCTATTTAAGGCCTTGTAAGAATTTACTATTTGCGATATATGTTTTTATTTTTGGCACCTTATTATTTTCCTTTTACAAGCAAAAACATGGAACCTGAAGGTTTCGCTGCTGGGAGAAGTGGGAGGAAAGGCATGACAAAAATTAGTACAATATCAGATAGGCGTTTGTTAACGTACATTTGCACTGCATTTTTAGAAAGAATACCCTAGCCAACTGAAATGGATTTGGTTTTTAATGAATGAGCATTCTACAGCCATTAACAAGAACTTGTAAATGATTAACCCGTAGGGAATCTGTAGAGTATGAATTCAAATCCAAGACCTCTATCGATTAGCCGATTTCGTACCATGCTTCCACTCCGACAAAACTGGTTTTTTTTATTTACATCGTACTTGAAGATTCTGAATACTTTGAGCTCCCTTTTATTCTAAAAAAATTAGACTTTATGCATAAGTACTTTCGTATCTATAAAACTTATATCAGTGCCCCATCTTTCAGATCTGTTGCTTTGCATTACTGGAATAGTGCTCGATCAGAAAGAAGCGGCATCCAAAATACTGCACAAAGTCGTGTTTACTGTTTCTTCATCAATGAAAGTTATGTTTTCGACCAATGTCTGAAAGTTTCTTTTGACTTCCTTTCGTTACCTGTATTCAGTAAGAAATTTCCATTATCAATTTTAGTGTCAACTCCTAGTAACAGGTCTTCCAAATTTTTTTTAAGCCACCAAGATGTCACTATGACCGGTACCAGGGGCCTCCTCTCTTTGCTATGAGACTATGGAATAATTTTACTGGCAGTTTATTGTGTTTTGGAAAGTCTAAAATGTTGCTATAAAGTGGTTAACTGTTTTGTTTAATATATTTCTTCATTAATTTTCCAGATACTGTATTTCTCATTGATCCATTTATTTTTCTTTATACTTTATTTCCTTTTTTGAACAGATTCATTCGCTTCTCTTCCATTTATTTTTGGTTTCATTTTCGACATATGGGTATCCGAAATTATGATCCTTTCATTTTTTCCATTTGAATGTTTGTCAGCAATAATAATAATAATTATAATAAAAATAATAGTAATTATTATTTTACACACTTACCCGATGATATTAAAGTGAATTATATTAATGTGATATTAATTTGAAATATGAATATTAAATATCATAAAAGTATGCTTTACACTTTCGCTATTAACCTCCTTGACTTACATTACAATTCAGATTTAAAAAGGAAAATAAAGAGGAAAAGTAGAACTTAAAGTTTAACAACTTGTACTGAATGAAGTGAAATAATATTTCTCTTGCCTCTTATATTTTGACACATCTGATTCATTCAGTGGAAACTCTCGTTAATGTAAAGTCCTTTTTAGATGATGCTAGGCGGTTAAACTCGGTTAGTGTGGCTGGAATTCAAAAATGAATAAATAAAAACTCATGAACAAGGAGTTTTGAGTAATTAGGTGCATTATACGTATTAAGAAATGTAGTACAATAATATAAGTATCTATTGTAACGTGTTTTAGTTAGATGTTTGTTGGTGAAACTGGAAAAAAAATATTTTGGGCGGTCTTATCGATTATGAAGAATGTCATTTTACAATAAATTTAACTTTAACGACAAAACATAATTGAAAGTCCTGCAGGATCATTTTAGGACGTCATGGATGTCCACACGTCATGTGTAAGAGTATTTCACCAGGATAGCACCCTGCTCCGATAAAAAGTAAACAAAGGTTTTGGGAAAGTTGAGTCGTTTAATTATTCGTATTCTGTTAATGTAATTAAGGCTGGAATGTTCACAGCCTTAACATTACTAGAAAAGATAGATTGTCAGGAGTGTTTTTTTTTTTTTATTAAGAATTGGACCTAGCCTTCATAAATGAGAAGGAATTAATATCAGAATGTTATCAACACCAATAAAGCAAAGGTGAATATCAACGTGAGGATTTGAGACTCAGAAGGGAGAGAGGATTGCAAAAAGCTAATAATAATATAGACTTCTGTTTATAAGAGTACAAAAACATAAGGGAGTAAAGTACCGAAAATGTGCATAGGAACATGAAAGATTTTTCCTGGGTGTTTGCAGCATATCTTCGGCCCCTAGCTGCAACCCACTTTTTAGCCTTTTACTTGACCTCCATTCCCACTTCCTTTCTTCATTCTTGCTATCTAACCTATCTAACTATTACTTCCCAGTATAATTGTGAGTTTTATTCCTATCATACCTTGAGATCCTTTACTTCATCTCCTTTATTTTCTGGATCACTTTCTCTTGCTGTCCAATCACTCTAACTCCCTCTTTTCACTGTCTTAAGCACTGAATGGCCGAACGTTCTCAAGTGCTTGGCTATGCAGCCAAAATTTCATAAATCAATTAGGCAGTATGAATGACTGTTAAAAAGCCACTCACATGCAAAACGAGCTTACATGGGACATAATGTCAGTTTGTGGTAAAAAAGAAATTAGACCAAAAAAAAAAGTAAACTTTTCAAGTGGTGTATATGTTCACACTTTCACACTTCTCTGAAAAGTTTTCCAGCCCAGTTTAAATCGGTTTCCCGTTGCGTTTGACAATGAAGTAGCAGGAAATAACTTACTTCGTTATTCTTGGCAACAAATGTTGTATTTATTAGAAGCCCACGGGATTGCTAGCTAATGGATGGAAATTATCAGAAATGAAAGTTGCGACTGAAGAGTTTGACACCGAAAACTTGTTTTGTTAGAATTTTTATTCCTTTTGCTTTATTTTATTTGTATATTAGTTGGACATAATATTTTAAAAATACGTCAGTGATGACTTTACTTATTAACGTAAAATTTTAGTGATGCGTCAACGATAACCTTTCCTGTTTAACATAATAATAAATAAGCGGGTGGTAAAAGTTAACTATAATTGATCATATTAGTAAAACTCATGAAAATGATGACGGAGATGATAATGATAATCATCAAAGTGATGACGTTTCCATCGGTTTATCAGTAACAGAATATTACTTCGTCCTCATTTTCATTTTCATTCATTTCTCCACAATCAGCAACATTTTCTCTCTCTCTCTCTCTCTCTCTCTCTCTCTCTCTCTCTCTCTCTCTCTGTACAATAAATGAGCCGTATCTATTTGAATTATCAGATTATTTACAGGGAAGTTTCGAAAAACGCGACCATTCCTACGGTATCCGTATCCGAATAGCCGTCGGTTACGGTGACATGCGTAATAAACCGACCTCTCATTTTCCGATCCACTGAGCCACAAACCAGTGTCCCGAGTTGCCGGTGCATTAATTCCCGAATTGGGGGAGGGTCTTCCTGATTATGCAGGTACCTCGTGAAATGGTGTACTTAGTTTGAGAGGACTATTGTGAGTCCTGCTTTATAAAACGGAATATGAATCCATTTTTCCCTGTGCGGAACAATAAGTGTCTATTTGTAAACCTTGGGTCAATTTTTTTTCATCACTGGCCGAAGTATAAGTATGCAGAATGAGGGCAACTTGGTTTCAAGTTTGGGCCAGTAAATAGCGACCTTAAAAGTCATTATTAAAAAATTATTTGTTTTAACAGCCACTTCCGACTAAGTCCAATCAGCTGCTTAATACAGATAAAATCTGTGAATATGCTATGTTAAATAGAATATATTTATGGAATCTATTGTTTTAATTTAAATTCAGTACTTATATCATTTTATATATATTTGCATGCACAGGGAAAAGAAAGTAAATATCTATATTCACGGATTATCAATTATTAAAAAAAAATAAATAAATAAAATTAAAGTATAGAATTTTCCCCTAAATATTTAAAATTTCACTGATTACAGTCTGATATATACAAATATCTCTAAAATTGCAGAAACTTAAGCATTTATGCATACACACACACACACTCATATACATCTATATTTATGCTTAAAATTGTAATAAGTAAGCTATATGTATAAAAAAATCAAATAAACAAAAACAAACAAATAGATAAAACATTTTACTTTTTAAAATGTGTAAGAATAAAATTATCTATATATATTTTAAGAGATCAGTATCTGTTAAAAATCTAAAAATCTTAAAAACTTTTGAGTCATCATCTCCCAGAATGTCCTGCATTCTAGTTTTTATCACAACGCGTCATCTCCACCTTAAAAGTCAGCGGGACTTGCTCTCTCGACCATCTCTTATAACACCGTCACTTTTGACTTTATGGATATATTAGCGTTTACTTAATACGCAGTTCCTCATTGGAGGGTGGTTATCGTTCTCAGCTAGCACTCTACAGGTCCTGCGTTCGATTCTCCGACCGGCCAATGAAGAATTAGAGGAATTTATTTCTGGTGATAGAAATTCATTTCTCGTTATAATGTGGTTCGGATTCGACAATAAGCTCTAGGTCCCGTTTCTAGGTAACCAGTTGGTTCTTAGCCACGTAAAATAAATCTAATCCTTCGGGCCAGTCCTAGGAGAGCTGTTAATCAGCTCAGTGGTCTGGTTAAACTAAGGTATACTTAATTTTTACTTAATACGCACATGGGATGTTTCCTCTTCCTCTGCCGTATCGTTCTTTAATAACGAATTATTATTCTTTGTTAATAAAGTACGTCTTTCTTGCGTAAAGTTAAACTAAAGGAGCGTCTGATAAAGCTAGCAACATTTACTCAGCACATAACTGCAGTTCGCTTCCAACATGTTTTCTGTTGCAGTATTTATGCCTGTTATCTCTGTTATGCACTATCGATTAGATGCCATGAATTCTTTGGAGATTCGGGCATTGTTTATTAAAGTTAAACCAAAGGAAGGTCACCTTAGTAAATGAATGAAAGGCATTGCGCATTTGTGTTCATGTGCCATGCAATAATACATTATTTAAATGATCGTAGAAGCTTTGTATAAGAGAAGTATTGTATAAATCATTTGCTTAATTTTATATTCTTCCATTTACAACTTGTACAAGCTTATCTATTTGAAAATACTTGCTATTATTTTTCATTGTTGCATTGTAACTTGTCAGTTTAGATTTTTTACAGCATAAGCATAAATAATTAATATAATAATAAAAAACGCGTTAATGACAATAGCAACGTAAGTAATTGTATGACAATAGCAATGTAAGTAATTGTATGGAGAATATTCATAGGCGCCCAATATTTCTAGCAAAAAAAATACGTAATGACAGAGACGGGCTGACTATTTCTCGAGCGGTCTCTGTAGCAGTCCTTTTTGTGCACAGCCTCACTGAAATTAAACTAGTTTGTAAAGTATTCATTATCTGAATCTGGCTCAAGTTAATTGCAGAGTATTCCCTGTGCATGAAATCTAATGCCACTACTTTCGACTATTGCTGGTAATTGCGTTCGCATTTTCATTTTCTCTTTCATTTGACAATCAGTTAAGATAAAAAGATATTTGCTATGTATGAGGAATCAGATAATGTGGGAGATTTTTTCAAAGAGATGAACCTATAAGAGCCACCAACGTCTTAAGATATGTGCATAAGCTTTTAGTTCGTTAGAATATCATTTTATTTGTTTACTTTTCGCTTCAAAGAAGAAGTCACTTATTATGAAAAAGATAAAGTAATAATCTAATAGATGAATAGATAAAAAAATATAAGTAAATTCGCCTATTATTTTAATAGTTTGTCTATATTTCTATTTATTTATCTATTAATCTATTAATTTATCTTTTTTTTAAGTAACTGATCTTTTCTTTCTGTGTTCCATATTATCTTATGTTGCTTCTTTAAAATAAACATATTATTTGGAAGATTCAATTTGAAGTCAATGGCCCCTGTAAGTTTGTTCCATATGAATAAGATAGGTCTTCTGAATAATGATATTACTAGAAATATAAGAATAATAATGACAAAACAAAAGCCAAAGTGACCTTCAAAGCTCCTTCCCTTTCTTTCTTCGAGACTCGGGTCACTGGATTTTGTAGACAAGAGCCTGTGTCTGTTCTACTCGAATGAAGAAATGCGATATACTTTCGCGAAAATCACCTCTTGAAAGAAAAGCAGCTATCTTACCTTGTAGATGAAAATACAAAACAAAAAATAGTGAGGGTTCGAATTTTAGTCCAAAATATTTATTTGCGGGGTTCCGGAGACTGTTTTAACAAATTCGGTCAGTGTATCCATCTTGTGATTTAGTTATTAATTTTTGTTTTTTTCCCTTATTGGCATTTAATGAGCATAAATAATTAACAGGGACGCCGGTAGGTGTTTTCTTACGCTCTTTATGATTGGTTTAGTTATCATCTCGTTATCTTGTCCTTCCTTTTTCTTGTTGGTGATAAAACCGAGGAAGTGGGAAAAATAAGAAAATTGTTTTTGTTTCTATTGTTCTTCTTTTATTGTTATCATTTTCTGTATCATCACTGCACTATGATAGCATTATAAGTAATAATATTTTTTGTTGGTATTCTGGTTTTGGTCTCTTTTGCGTATGACAAGTCAATAAGTTTTTCAGTTTATGAGCGACAATTAAATGGAGGGTAAAAACAGGAAAGGAGTAAAATTGGCCAAAGAAAAGAAAGTAGGATAAGTGAAAACGAAATGCTAAGAATAGCAATTTTTTCATAATCTCTCTTCTCTAGCAAAGCAGATATATCGATGTCCAGAATGATGAATGAACTGTATCGTAGCCTTCGTTTGTTTGTTCTCCCTTGTCTGTGGGCATAAACATTTCGACGAATAACAACTTCAACATTAATAACTTAAGCCGGTTATTCATTGGAATTCCATTTCATCACTGTTGAGAAATACCGCAACCAAGAAAGGCTCAAAAGAATGACAATAAATAACTGTATTTTTGTTATGGCTGAAATGCCTGTCTGTGTCCTTAGACTAATGATAATATTGATAATACAACTGACGATGATTATGACTGAGGTGTCTTGTTTCATCAAAGGAAATTGATAAATACCTCAAGAGTAAAATCATTGAAAGTAAAATACCTCAAGAATAAAATACACTAAAAGTAAAATACCTCAAAAATAAAGCAAGTGAAAATAAAATACATCAAGAATAAAATAACTGAAAACAAAATACTTCAAGACTAGACTAATTGAAAGTAAAGTACGTCAAGAATAAAATAATTGAAATAAGAACAGTATATCTTCCCGCTGATGAATAGCGATGATCATAATAATAATAATAATAATAATAATAATAATAATTCCCAGTGTGATTATTGTAGTGTCAATAGCAGTAGAAGAAATCCAATTCACCTATACCTATAAAACTAAAGTGCTCTCTGTTTTTTGGCATACCTTGCATCACTTTCGTAAAGGAGAGCGCACCAAACACTTTATTCTCTCTCCTAACAACGACGCCCGCTGGAGGCCCCTCACACCTTCAGGAGAAAGTCATCTCGCTGAGGCCGCCGGGAGGAGCGCGAGGGAGTGCTGCCATTTCTTGATTTTCGCTTTCAGCTCCTTTCCAGCTTCGGCCCTGAATTATTTCTCGGGTGTTTTGTATTCATTTCTCCCTCGCTAGATTGCTTTTCGTCGGCAAACCTCTTGTCCTCATAATGTTGCAGTGCGGAAAAGGTTTTTTTTTTCTTTATTTTTTGGGGGGTAATACTAAGTTGGTTGTGGTTTTGAATAAGTTTCAAAATTTTCAAAATATATACAGTACTTTCTAGATAGGTTACTTGATCATGTTGTTTATAAATATGACTTGGCCTCTGTTTGTTTTTTGTTTGTTTATTTTTAAGTATATTAGTTCTGCTTGACTACACGACGCAGAATTTACGCAATATAATACCTTCGGGAAAGGTAGAATTGTGGAGACCGGTAATTACTTATCCCCCGAGTCAATTTTGTTTAATCTCCTCTGTAATAAGTTGGCTTTGGTAGTATGCCAGGAAATGAACTTAACTAAAATAACATTTTGGACACATACTTGAGCCTTTTATAAGAACTGACAGTATAGTATTTTTTTAAGAAGGTATTATTATACTTGCGCATTCTACACAGAATTTTCAAGACCAACTTTTCTTGCTGTTATGAGAAATGCAAAGATAGGTTATATCTTTCTGTCCCTTCACTTAATCCTATATTCATGTCTATATACATATAAATGACACATACAGACACAAAGATTCACATCTATAAATATAGAATGACTTGAGAGAGAGAGAGAGAGAGAGAGAGAGAGAGAGAGAGAGAGAGAGAGAGAGAGAGAGAGAGAGAGAGAGAGAGAAGATGGTGGGGAGATAAGCGAAAGCAGAAATTATAGCGATGTGATTCTCTCTTAAAATAAAGAAGCTACGGTAGCGAATAGTGTATTTTATTTTTTATAGTTGTGGGACATTTTTCCTCCGCATTCCGGTCACGAAATAGTGAATCTTTACAGAAATCACATAAGAAAAAATGTATTCTTTTTACGTACGGATGTACTCTCTAGAAAAATAAAAATAAAAGCTACTAGTATAATTAGTTTCCGTCTCTAGTAGTTTCGCTGAAGAGTTTGCCTGTAATGAACATAATTTTTAATATTTTTACAATATAAGACGTATGTAATTTCAGACTCCCTCGGTTTTAGGGAGCTAATGAAGCCCCGCACATTTCAAATAATTACTTATTTTCCAGCGACTCTTAGAAATAATGAAACAGCGGCGTCTCTGAAATTATTACTTTTTCCTGGAAAAGCAATATATCACCAGCCAAAAGTCTCAATTTTTACATTCTTGAATCTTACCTATTAGTAGTTCCCTGACTTCCATCACCATAAGATGCGTTCGCGCACAAAGGGAAATCTCTCTCTCTCTCTCTCTCTCTCTCTCTCTCTCTCTCTCTCTCTCTCTCTCCTCTACTTGATTTCAGCTTGAAGTCTTTCTCTAGGTCCCATTTGCCAAAAAAAAAAAAAAAATTAATTCACAACCTCAAAGTAAGCTTTTTGCTATTTTCTCATTTCATAACCAAGCTTCGAACAGGAACAGTTGCGCACTACCTCCAGTATTACATACTTATATCAGCAAGCAGTTTGCGCTTAAAATCCTTCACTCATAAAGATCGAAATGCATTCATTTCAACAGACGGACAAACCTGTCATTGTTTAGTGAATTTTTTGTCAAATACTCTCGGGACTTTTCACCAGAGTTAATCTTTTATTTACATTTCCCTTAACTCCTCTAACCCGGAAAATAAATACCTTCCTGCAAGTCCAACCATACGAGCAATATCTCTTCAAATTCATTCTCAATGCATCCGGCCTCTCTTCAAACTTCATTCTCACTTATGCTCTCTCTATCCCGTGAGAAACTCTCTCTCTCTCTCTCTCTCTCTCTCTCTCTCTCTCTCTCTCTCTCATTCTTATTGTCATGGCATGTCTGCTTAAAGAGTCAAATCTAATAAATCATCCATAACATTCACTTCCGTGAATGCTTGTACATCAAGAGCATTTTACGTATGACCGTTTACAATTTAATCGTGAACTTGACATATCTTTCAGAGTACAGATTGCTTTGTGAACATGAAGCTGTTAGAACACCAATTAAATAAAGTTTTCGGTCGTTTATAATACTGTCTTCACATTTTTAATGCAGAGGCTGATAAGGGAGATACCTTAAAGTGATTTTCCAGTCCGGGACTGTAAAACAAAGCGGAAGGAAAAATAGCAGGCTTAACTTCGAGCGGAGCGTTATATTGAAGAATTCTTTAAAATTAATCTCGTTATTTTCTTTATAAGTGTTTCCCTCCTGTGCTTAAATGGAAGCGTAAAATTGTAGGTACATAATCAAAACATTCCATTATTCCTGCTTCTGTTTAGCGTATCATCACTATCACTTATAAATATTTTTTAGGTCAATCTTCCGTAGTATTAAGTACTGTCATACAGATTAGTGCATTAATGTGGAAGAAAGAGCATCTTGAGAAAAGTGTTAGCTATGAATTGTCTGGTGGCACCATTCGCGGGGGATATTAAAAACATGTTTTGATAGAGGATTTCCTCTTGTTTTGCTTCCTAATAAACAACTTCATCACTTGATACCGTTGTTAATTGCTCTGTAAATAAAGCTAACATTTTGTGTTTATTAATGCTATTTTCAAGTAGGGTTTCCAGAGATTTTGGTTTACAGATGCCAACCTAAATTCAATAAATAGCATATAGAGGCTCTTATTTCAATAACATGTAAGAAGTTTTCGTTTGGCATATCAAATTTATATTTTCTCAAAGGTCTCAAGCCATTTAGAGGCAGTTTCCGTATCATTTTCCATACAAATATACAAAAATTGAATTCATATGTATATATTATATACATACATACATACATACATACATTATATATATATATATACTGTATATATATATATATACTATATATATATATATATATGTGTGTGTGTGTGTGTGTGTGTATAATCATGAAGCTACAAATGTCCCTTAATATCAAATTCACGCTACCTCGGGAATATCACCGAAGGGGAATCTATAAGTGATAAATGGGCTGGTACTCAGAGAGCTCAGTGGGTAGAACGTCGACTGGAGTCGCTGGAGAAGCGTCTGTGTCGTGGGTTCGAGACTCGGCAGTACCAGTTCATTTATCACTTATAAATTCCCCCTTCGGTGATAATTCCCATCGGATATTCCGGTAGCGTGAATTTTGATATTGCTTACATTTGTAGCTTCATGATTGAATATAAATCACGGTGTGATAAAAATTTCATATATATGTATATATATTTGTGTATATATGAAACTTATATATTTATGCAGTCTATACAATTGGTATATCATGGATGAATGAAATATATCTGGCATATAAAATGTTATAATATGAAACAGGACGATAAACTTTGTTGCGTTCCATCGATGACCTTTACACAATCATGTCGCTGAAATTGGGTAGTCAAGATCCTTGATACTTGGTTTCTGTAGTGGAGCGAAAAGTTTATTCAACTTAAAAATATGTATAAAATACGTATACATATACGTATGTTATATATATATATATATATATATGTCGCTGATAATATATGTATAAGTATTTTATATATGATATTTTAGGTTTTTATATATATATATATATATATTTCTTTGTTTTATAATAATCACCTTCAAAATTTATATATTCATATATATATATATTTATATATATATATATATATATATATATATATATATATATATATATATATATATATATATATAATTTTGAAGTTTATATGAAACTGTAAGCTTTAATCCACTACAGGAAACCTAAAGTATCAATGATCTTACGGACACATCTTTCAGCGACATGATTATGTAAAGGTCATCGATGGAACGCAAGAAATCCATCTCCCTGTTTCGTATTTCTGAATATTTTCGCTGCCAAAAGAATGCATTTCATTCATCCATGACTATCTAATTATATAGACCGCATGAATGAGGCTATTAAGATTCATCTTCGAAGGTGATTATTATAAAACAAAGAAATTCAGTTAAACACCGCAACTCGAAAACGAAGTAAGGTTAAGGGCTGAAATTTTGGAGATTGGGAGCAATGGTTTTGCTGATAAACTTGGATTTTGCAAAATATAAATGAGTAAATATTTCTTAAAAAAGAAAAACAATAATGATACTCAACGTTAAAACGAGAGATAAAGAGATACAGTGATTTTCTGTGATATCTCTTTATCATGGGACCCTTCTGTTAGTTGCTCATAAATGGTCATTCATGAACAAATGTCTCTTAAATCTCGATTTTTCATTAGTGATAAAACAGTAGGTGACAATGAAAGATCTGACCCTTAAGATTATTTCAAGAAAGTTGAACTAAATTACCTCCAGTCGCAGAATATAGAGAAACAAATTTAACGGTACGCACTTATATTTGCAATGCCCCTAAAAAAAAAAGTCATTTTCAAGGAAACATGTTACTCCAGAGAGAAAAAGAAATATATACAGGATTTGAATCAATAAGCGTCTACGTATGTGAAAATGAATGAGTAATATGTCTCAAACGAACTCTGAAAAATGTAGCATTATCACGAGAAACGAAGGAATAAAGAGAGAAAAACTATCAGCGAGGAAAAAAAATGGTATGACAAGAGCTCTGCTCACTGTTTTTTGCAACAGGTTTTGTATTTTGAGAAATGAATTTCTAGCTCGTAGACGAAGAAAAAAAAAAGTAGAAATCTTGTCGCATTGTGACAACAAATGACTATTGACGTCTTCAATTCCAAATATATCATGGACATAATAACGTATGAATTTGATTGACAACTCAATTATGGTCTTGAATATGTTCAAAAATATTTACTGTAAGAGATCATTTTGTCGGTGTTTTATTTTCAGAGAAGATAATTAATGGTTTTCAAGGAAAACTGAGTTCCTTGTATTTTTCGTCGTTTATGGGAGCTGGCTCCAGGTACTTAGTAAAATTGCCAGTACTCCCTCATCCGGACCAATACATTCTTATGACTGTGTATATTGGTTTATTGAGGCAAACAGTCATTTTATTATATATATATATATATATATATATATATATATATATATATATATATATATATATATATATATATATATATATATATATATTATGCTGTATATATACAGGAATATATATGTATATATATAAATATATATATATATATAATATATATATATGTGTATATATGTATA
>NC_089795.1:62236984-62321984 GCF_040412425.1 Macrobrachium rosenbergii
TTACAAACACAACATATATTTAGATCCATCCTCGACAGTCTTCTTCTTCTTCTTCTTCTTCTTTTAAGGTGCTTTTTTCCCATGTGATTATACAAAACATTAGAAAAGATTGCTATAAAAAATTATAATACACCCATGAAAAAAAAGCTCGGTAATGTGGAGAAGGCGAAAATGCGGAGAAAAGGCGTGGCTTAAACAAGAGACTGCCTGGTTCACAATGTCAACACAGTGTATGTGTAAAGATGGCATATGCTGTATCGACAGCGATCGATGCTTCGGCGCATATCTGAGTAGCTCTTCAGGAGCTAATTTCAAAGCAGTTCTTTCCATACGCTGATGCGCTCGCGCTTGCGCAAACGACAGGTGGATAGGAGTGGTGTGGGAGGGGGAAGATAAATTCGTTCAGTAGGTTATGGTAGAATGCGTTCTTCTTCCATTTTTGGAAAGTTTAAGTTCGAGTTTTTCAGGATGAAAATCCAACATAATATAACTCTGTTCATCAGTGTAGCCTTAGAAAAGAAAACAGGACCTAGGCTCTACCTTAATAAGTATTTTCGCTTTAGAAGTATTTTGTCGCACATCATCACATTCATAAATCAGCGTAACCCTTCAAACGAGTGCACTGCTTGATGCCTTAGTGAAGGTCTACTTTGTAGTCAAAAAAATAGGAAAATATCCAATTTTATCTTCGTGAATTGACTTTCAAGTTCTTATATTCAGAAAAACTCACTTCTTGTTCCGAAGAGAGGTGTTCACTCAGTCTGTATCTATATTTCACATCCTGAATTCGTAATGTTCTAGATTAAAGTATTTTAGATATGAACAGCAAATTAAAGAATCCAATCTATTGATAAATTCCCTCTTCATCAGGTAATCTAAGGGGACGTGAAGCAAACCTCACCGAATTGTTCATGATACATTCCTTCACAGCTGCGAGACGTATAATTAGTTTGGAAGTAGCACAAAAAGTAGGATGTTATCTTTCATGTTAATGGCCAGCTTTTAGATTGGTTTTTCTTTGGGATCTAAATTATGGCCCATGGTGCATTGCACCATTTTAGACTTGCATAATTCACGACAACTAGAGACTATCACCTTGCTGACACTACGCATTAGAATCTTTTCTCACTAATATCAGGAAGGCGTGATGAGGTCACATTCATAAAATTCTAAAATTTTTAATAACTTCATTTTATACAAGAAATGACATTGATGGGGCTTTTGTGAAATATGAAGTATGTAACTTATGCATAGTACTAAATTCTAGGATAATAAATGAGATAAATCATTATCACTGTAAACAAGTAAAAAATGCGCCTAACTTTCGTCGGCGCAATCGAGTTTTCTGCACAGCCGCTACAGCTTATAATCGAGGCCACCGAAAATAGATCTATCTTTCGGTGGTCTCGGTATTATGCTGTATGAACCGCGGCCCATGAAACTATAACCACGGCCGGGTGGTAGCCTGTCCTATATCGTTGCCAGAAGAACGATTATGGCTAACTTTAACCGTGAATGAAATAAAAACTACTGAGGCTAGAGGGCTGCAATTTGGTATGTTTGATGATTGGAGGGTGGATGATCAACATAACAATTTGCAACCCTCTAGCCTCAGTAGTTTTTAAGATCTGATGGCGGACAGAAAAAAGTGCGGACGGACAGACGAAGCCGGCACAATAGTTCTCTTTTACAGAAAACTAAAAAAAAAAAATTTTTTTCTTTAAAAGTGAGACAGATGATAAAACAGCTGGTAGTGGGAGATCAATATTGCACTGAACAAGGAAGAGCATGGCCCTATCAAGGTTTCAGAGAAAAGCTTATTTTATTTTTAGCATGCATGTATTGATAGAACTAACAGAGGAGGAATGTGTGTGATCTTTATGGCGTCTAGAATAGGTGACTGTTGAAAACTATTCTAAATTTTAAGAAATGAAATGAATAGAAGAAATACACGTTTGATGCAAATACATACCTTGGTTAAAGGTATAGTGTTATAGTGGCTGTTTATTGTTTTCTTGGAAGAGTCCACAATTTGCATTGCCACACAAGAAAGAACAGTAGTACCATTCTTTATTAGAATCTTATCAGACCTTTCAATATACGTGTTTTGATTTGAAAAAATCGGAATCTAGGTTTTGTGGTTGTTTTGTTGCTGAAGTTACTGAAAGTTCTAGTTTATATAAATGTAATAATTATGGACTAAATGCCACAACTTGTATTTCCAGATCACAAGTACTCATTGCATTTTTTTTTCTTTGTCAAGTTGGTCATTTTATATTAATGGAACAATGAATTTTTTTTTGTAATCAGGTTTTAGTGTGAGACGGATATTCGTATTGTTTGAATTATGAAGAACAACACAGTTTTTAGGATAGTGTTTTAAACAAAAATATATCCAAATACCGAGAAAACTGATCTTATCTGGACCAGATGCCATGCTGAATAAAGATTAATATCAATTGTAGTTGAAGACAGTTTGCTACTTTCAATAATGGATCAGTTTAAAAAGAAATCAGGACACGAGGCACTTCCTCGAAAATATCATCAAGGAATGCAGAAATATGCACGAAGGTAAAGTAACGGCTTCGGCAAAGCAATATCAATCATATCCAGCAATTTGCAATTAAAATCGTACAAGTGCAAAGGCGGGATGGGGAGGGGGGTTTCACATCAAAAGAATCGTTAGCAATCATGTCATTTACTACCTAAATGTACATAAAAAAAAACCATAGGTCAGTTTCATCAGAATAGAATCAGCAAGCTACTTTCTAAATGTCTGATCAAATGGGAAGTACAGGGAAGTGGCTGCACATGATTAGCCTGCTCTGACTAGAGCAAATTTGGAAATGCGTATTTTTCTTCCTTGAATTCTAGAGAACTTAGAATTAGGCCAAAGGCCAAGCGCTGGGACCTATGAGGCCATTCAGCGCTGAATAGGAAATTGACAGTAAAAAGGCTTGAAAGGTGCAACAGGAGGACAGCCTCGCAGCTGCACTTTGAAACGATTGCCAGGAGAGGATGGAAAGTAAGATGGAAGAAAGAGAATATGGACGGAGGTTCAGGGAAAGGAATGAAAGGTCTTGCAGCTAGGGGCCGAGGGGACCTTGCAAAGAACCTTAATTAATGCCTAAAGTACACTGCGTGAGGTGCACTGACGGCGCTACCCCCCTACGGGGTACTTGAATTCTAGGTTGATAACATGCTTTTCTTCTTTCTTAATCCTCTCATGGGCGACGGGATATCGGCGAAAAAACAAATTATATTGAAACTCTTAGACATGTTTGATTGTGCCTTTTTCATAAAATTTACTTGACTTCGTGGTAGATGCTTAAATCCCGTTATTTCTCCTTCGCCCAAGATTTCATCCTTCTCACAGATCCAAGTTGACCTGGTACTATGAATTTTTGGTTCAAGTCTCCTTGAAATGGGCGAAAGCCAGCAAAAATGCTTTCATTTAATAATTTTCGTGTCATCATTTACGTAGTTTTTTTTTTAGTACATATCAACACTGTTTCATATTATCTCTTTCTTTTCATAAATTTCTTTGTACTTCATATAATTGCATCCATCAAATTCAAATTATTCGTTTATTTAATACTTAACGTAAAATAATCTCGGCACTATAATGAGTATGACTTTATCGTCACATCAGAAATTTTTTTTTTTTTTTCCTTCTCACGGGAATATTTCAGTTATTTGTGACAGCATGAAAGAACACTTCTCCCTCATTTTAGGTTATTTTTGAGTTCGAATGTTGCCATTATCCATAACAATTCTGTATCAATTTTAGTATAATAAACAGATTCATGCCTCGTGGAGAACTTTACTAGTTTCGTTCACTAAAAGAAGTCATCAGGTTCAACTGTCGTGGGTGTGTTTTTTCAAGATAGATTACATAAATAAATGTGTACGCCCTCCTTTACGAATTCCGCCAAGGCGTGTATAAAATGGAGAAAGGAAATTTAAATGTACTTTTCCGGTTCTTTAAATTTCATTAGCAGTCTAAATAAAGATTCCAAACGAAGGCTCTTCAAAAAAGAATCATGATTTCAAAATGCCCTAAACCGTAGGGGAAAAAAAAGACATTTTTCTTTTTGTTATTTTTACATTTTTCTTTCTGTTATTTTTGCAGCTGTTCTTTTTACCTATTTTTCTTAAATGCTAATACAATATATGTATCCTTTTAGAATTATTTTCGAGTGAAAATGGTTTATTGATGCTTCCTTTTCATTGAAATGTTCAAGTAAAATAGCATCGGCTCTTCTCTCGTTTTTACCTAAACTAGCTAAATTTCCACATCTAATAAGGGGGCTTCCAATAATTATGGATCATTTTAAACGGCACTGTTGAAATGTATGAAACCCATATTAAAACTTGAAGAGCAATCGTCCAACCCTCCAGAAAGTGTTAGTAGGTCAACAGCTGTGCAAGATTTTACTGCATCGTACCGAGCCATCGTTGCATTTCAAACTAAAATTGCTGCGTATCAGTCAATAGTTACATAAACTGCGCATTAAGCACCCGTGATGAATTCTGAATTAACGATAACGCAGCCAAAGACTATAGTCGTTATCTCAATGTCAGATCTCTTAGGTTCTTTGCTTATAACTCGCAACGAGGTCATAAAAATCTCATGGTTTGATTAAGTTGCCATTAACATTAGTTGAAACTTATGATAACCAAGCATAAATTAAGCATTTTGTTTTTGTATCCAAATTAGAACAAAATAGTTTCGTTTAGAATTCAAGTTCCTTCAGTAAATACCAACAGAAACTGTTATCCAAGTCACAGAATGTAAAGCACACCGTTTATGGAAGTGTGCTTTTAATGCGGGACATTCTTTAAAGGAGCGTAGCTCTAAACTGCTTTGAACCGAGTGCCAGAACTTCCCTTTCTGAAGCGGTTCTTTCATCCGCCAAGTATTCCAGCCAATTTAGTCCTTCCGTGAAAAGCAGAAGGTTCTGAATGATATCTATTTACCAAAGTAATGAACACTTGGTAACGTCGCATATCATTTTTTATTATTGTATTAGGAAGCCCAGGCGCCCACCCGTGCCTGCCTCGCGTGTCTGTCGGCCATAAACGCCGCCCTTTGTTATGGAAACGTTTACAAGAGTAATGCACAGCGTTTGTATAGAAATGAACAGTATTGCCATATTACTTTTTTATCCCGTATTATGTACGCCTTGAATATTGTCAGTAGAGCCAAGGCAAGGGCCTTTAAACGCGGCACATTGTACGCTCTCTGAATGTACAATGAGGCGTTTTGTTCATTTATATGACCCACGCTAAATAAGTGTCAAGAAAATAATGGAAGGAATTGCTTGCTTTATCTTACTGTATTTTAGCAAAGAATACCCTTACGCCATATAAAGATTATTTGAAACCCTAGAGCCTCTGTTAACATTCGAAGCATATGACCGTGAAACCTGTGTGGATTTAAAATATAAATAACTGAGCAAGGATAGAAATTTCAGGCAACAGCTTTACAGTTGACAATATCGCACAACATAAAAATCTGTACTTTATGAGAAAGCGGACAATAGATTATTAGAAATGTGTCTTTTTATGTAGGTGTATTCATGATGTATCTAAACTTACTTCAGGTTTTCTAGCGTCACTACAGGTTTTGTTTTGAATCTGCTTATAAACAAAGATACATTTGTTATTTTTTTTTTATAAAACTGGAAATACGCTACACATGTACTGCAGTAAATAGGAATACGTATATGTTATCGGTACCCTAAAAGTGGTGTTTCAAAAGCATGGTACGACAAAAACCATCATGGAATTTAGCCAGATTCAAGTATAGAACTATCCCAGTTCCGTGGTCAGCGACCGATAATGCTGCTTAAATCGGAGGACCCACAAAATACAGCTCGATGTCAGTCTTGAGGCGAATCTGTTGTGACATTCCGATATCCTGGTTAAATGAAAAACTTTAATTAATATTTAGCTTAATCATTTTCTTTTTACAATATGTTTCGTTGACAATATCTCACCCGTATTCATGGCGTTAACTATCTGTGTGAGTATAAATATCTTTTATAGTTTTTTCCGTCTGAGATTCATATAACAAAACAGCATATCTAGAGAGCAGGAACTGTGAGAATTTAGAAATTTATCATTTTATCTGATCACAGTTCTTCGAATAATTATAGTAAGAATAACTTCAAGCCTGGTGCGCTTCTCCCTCGTTGGATACATTTGAGCCAAGGAATGTTCTTCTTTCATCTTTAAAGCTGAATAGTTATATTTTATTGCACTGTGGCCAACAACAAAATAAGCAAAAATAAACGATTGTAATGACGAGTTGATGTCAGCACGTACGAGGTTTTTATACTTTCGCCGTATAAAAAAATATTTGATAATAAGATATTAGTGATATACAAAATTCTTTTGCACAATGCAAAACTAACTTTGATTTTCAGTTATGTATAGTTTATTACTATTCATAACAGATGTTTTACTTTAAATCCTTAAAAAAGAAGAACAGTTTCATGATACTCTGTGAAGAACTTGCGTGATATATTTCTGTGATTTAATTTAGTGCCAAATTGAAGTTGAACAGATGTAATATACTGCAAAATGTATGAAATATCAAAATGACATTAAAATATCAAAATGATCCGCTGAAGTTGGCCAAGAACGAAAATTTGCATGCTAAGGAATGATAAAGTAAATTTGCATGCCATGGAATTATAAAATAATCTTAAAAGACAAAGTAACAGAGAAATATGAATTATCATACGCCTTGAAAACATACGATAAATTTCCGTCTCAATGATGTTATTGCCTTTCATCCCCCATGACAACCTTTGCGAGGTAAAGCATATCACTGCCAATTTTGACGGCATAGTTACAGAATATATTTATTAATAACCAGTGTCATTTATTACACCGGTGAATGTTTTTGATTTGCATCATGGCGTGAGACGAATGATTATTTTAACCTTTAACCATTTCTCACTTACACTGATTAACATTCATGGAGTACTGTACTTAAGCAATTGATGTTCTTGATGAAGCTGTTAAAGTATGAATGTGGTTGTAATCAACATCATATAATATATATAATATATAATGTATATATATGTATATTATATATATATATATATATATATATATATATATATATATGTGTGTGTGTGTGTGTGTGTCTGTATGTACGTAGATATATGCACAAGAAAATCTTGTAAGAGTAACAGCTGCTAATAGAAGGTGCATTGTTTTTACCGTAATGATAAACAATGGCAGTCCAGAAGCTTTGGTGGGGCGAATCTGGGCAAAAGAAAAGCACATTCCATCATCAGTGGATGCCGAATAGTATGTTTCACGGACTCCTAATGCCACATTATTGTCGGGTATCTAATAAAAGGCTTCAATATTTTTACTCTCTGTTATATCTTTCTCCCCTTTTGATGGATCTTTATTGTCGTTTTATCTTCCTCGGTATATACCACATACCTATCTTTAAAAGTTTCACAAGTCATCTCGCAACACTATTTATGTTTTATTTTAATAGTGCCCTATAAACGTGATATTAGAGTCCGTTTTTATTGTATACAATACTATTTAGCCAAGTTAATATTTAAATTTGGATTAACTACATACACAAATAATCCCAAGAACTTGGCCTATAAGGTTGCAAGTAATCGCCGTGAAGGATAGTGTTCCTTCGTAGCTGAAGGAGAATCCGACAGTGACAGATTTTTTAACTGGTGTCATTCTTAAATCAGATATGTCTGGCCTTGCCTCTAATCTCGCCCCTGTGAAAACCAACCTTCTTTTCTGAGCTGTTAGGGGCACGTACATGATCTTAAAAAAATGCTCTCACCCGGCTTTAAAAACCTTTTTTCTACCTGTCTTTAGTAGATTGAAAATGTACCAGTTATTGAAGCCTTTATGTGCTTCCTGTTAATATCGGTGACATACTCATAACTATGCCGAATACTTTGCAGTTGATGCAATTGCACGAAGGGATCTGATAGATTTGTTTTTTCAGACATCGTTAAACTGAATATGGTTTTCAGGTGCCACCTTTCCTTTGTAGCTCCTGCAGATTTATGAAGTTCTCATCTTATATGGATCTTCTTCTCATAGAACATGTTTTCATTCTAGATTCAATTCAGACCTGCCAAAAGTCTTTACACACTGTCTGATCGGCAGATATCACTGTAGATCTTCTGTGAAGTATGCTTGTTGCAACTGGTATACTTCACAATTCCGCAAATACCGCTAAAGTCACGTTCTTGATAATCATATTTGTGCCCTTCGTTGTCAAAAAGAGAAATTCTTTGTATTCATCTGTGTTTTTCTGAGTTTCAATTTTTTTTTTTTTTGTGACGAGGAGAACGTCATTACCTTTTGCTTACACAATGAAACAATTTAATTCGGTTGAGCAGAGATGCCCGTCTCGTTATCATAATATGCATTCATACACATGAATGTCTATATATATAAATACAGTATATATATATATATATATATATATATATATATATATATATATATATATATATATATATATATATATATATATATATAAATTTGTGTGTGAATGTACAATTTGTATATACATATGTATACGTGTATGTGTGTGTGTATATATATATATATATATATATATATATATATATATATATATATATATATATATATATATATATATATATATATATATATATATATATATATATATATATATATATATATATACATTCGTGTCATTCCTTAAAGAAAACCTTCGCTCCTTAGGAAGTCAAATGTCACGGTGTAATGTAAAATGAGTCAGGTTTCTTTATTGTTTCGCTTCCTTCACAAAGTCATCCAGCATTTTCAGAAAAATATTCGTTTTACTTACTGAGACTAAAGTTACGAAAGATCCCATTTTGGAGTCAAGTTTCAGTTCGTCTGAGAGAGATAATGGATCCTACTCCAGCCCTTGATATATAAATATTAAGTGAAATAAGATACCATGGAGTGACAACTTTTTCCTTTCCTTGCATCTGATACTATATATATATATATATATATATTATATATATATATATATATATATATATATATATATATATATATATATATATATATATATATATATATATATATATATATATATATATATATATATATATATATATATATATTATATATATATATATTGTCGTTGTGTTAGCACTTAAAAGCTCAAACACACCTGCGATGCATTACTCATTATGTTCCCCGCCATCATCTATTATTCGTATTTCAAGAGTTTGTTATTGGAAAGCAGTTCTTTGGTATCTAAAATTCAAAGAAATAGATCGCGTAAGATGTTCCATTTTCTACTCTGCTGGGAAACTGCGTGATGTTACGTGAAACCATATACTAAAATTACGACTTCGTTGATACTGACAGTTTCATTAAATACTTTCAAAGCGCAAAATCTCAGAAATGGCATTCAGTTGTAACCATACTACGATGGTCATTCTGCAGGGAACAAAAAAAAGTAAATGCTCTTTCACTTAATTCGAAATTCTCTTTTCACACCCCCAATTACACCAGTTTAAGAAAAATCAAAAACTATGGTTCTAAACTATGTAATACATTATATATATATATATATATATATATATATATATATATATATATATATATATATATATATATATATATATATATATATATATGTGTGTGTGTGTGTGTGTGTGTGTGTGTGTGTGTGTGTGTATGTTTTGATATTGTGTACCATAAATACCGTACAATTAAAATACCTAAGTCGTCCATGAATTATCATGAGTGTGCGTGTGTGTTTATGGATGTATGTGGGCGTCCATGAGAGAAGGGAGAGATCATGACAACTACATCAAGGATTCAAATACAACCATTTCCAGACGTCTACCGCTGTCTACTTACAGGATTTATATATATTAAAAACGAATATTGCTATTACTGAAGATTGTTCACAACTAGCGCATAGGTACGCTTATAACACTTCTTTTTTCCTGAAGAAAACAAGTCAGGAATAGTGAGCCTTCCTCATTGTTAAATTAGATGAAGATTTTACTTTATTACAATTTAAAATTGGTCTTAAGTTAGAGAGAGAGAGAGAGAGAGAGAGAGAGAGAGAGAGAGAGAGATATTATCTCCTATAATTCTGGGGAATTCTTTACAGCAGAAAATGCTTAATAATAACAGATTATAGAGTCTGTATTACAGAATTGTAATGTTTTGACAAACTCATAGTGAAACAAATAGAAAAATATTTTTTTTTTCATTTTTGTACCTGTTAGGATTACAAATATTTTGTAATTAATACGCCTGTTCCTAAAAATAAAAGATATGTTTCACATTTATTTTGTGCGAGGATTTCTTTAGATTATGATGGTTTTGGGAAGAGGAGATTTCTCAATTCGGGTTTTTCACATCATATTTCATAGAATTATAAAGAAGACATAAAATCTCTAGATCGTAATAAATTGTGGCTTATTGAAGCATCACTCCAAAAGAGTTTCTTCAGAATCCCACAAAGCACCTGAAATTGAGATTCTATCACAGCGCGCCGTCCTCCTGATCCCCGCGAGAAAAGCGGAGCAAAACGAGACCTCTACCGAACACTTTCCCAACTATTTAGAAAACTTCAAGGCACAGTTGCAACAAGGAAACTGTGCTCTTATGCCCGGCTGGGGAAAAGTCGTTTCGAAGAGGTCGACTCGCTCCTAAACAGCGCTGTTTGACTGGTCTGCACTTTGTGGATTACTCGGCGATGCGCCCCACCACTCCTCCCTTTCCTTGTTAGCGGTGCCGCTAGAACGTATGACGTTTGCCATAATGAGAGCATTACCATTCGTGGGGGAGGCAACTATCTTTGGGCTAAAACTTCCCCTCTCTCTCTCTCTCTCTCTCTCTCTCTCTCTCTCTCTCTCTCTCTCTCTCTCTCTCTCTCTGTATTTGTCCTCTCATCTATGTGATGTCAAGAATGTCTGTAGCCATAAGTACACGAAAGCGCGTTTCGAAATGAACTATTTTTGTCGTATATATATATATATATATATATATATATATATATATATATATATATATATATATATATATAATTATATACACATATGTATAAAAATATATATATATATTGTATATTTATATATATATTATATAATGTTTATATATATATATATATATATATATATATATATATATATATTATATATATATATATATATATATATATGCGTGTGTGTATAGAGATTTCTTGCAATCTACGTATCCAGCCGGAGTAGGTCTGAGAGAGTGGAGCAACCACAAAAATGTGCAAGGGTGCCACTGTGGCACTGTGGGCGAGAGCACTCCCCAGGTGAATATCTGGCCTAAGAGATAGTCGCGTCCTCGTCAGCTAAAGCTACCGGCGACCTTTCTCGGAAAAACATGGCGAAAAAATACCCGCCGACTGAGCTCATCTACCTGACTTGCCTTATTCATTCTGTTCGTCCTTTCTTCCTTTCCTTATCATCAAGCGTAAACATGCGGTTGCGAAGTGGATTTGCTTTTGGGTTATGGGTGTACGTGTTGGACAAACACAATATAAGAATTGTTTGCCCTTTTCCTTCTAAAAGTTCTCAGTTTTGTGTTCTCGAATGTAGAGTGAATGTAGCTATGTTTTTTATTCATATCTCTTATAGTGAATATAACTATATTTTTTATTCATCTTTTTCTTTGTATTCTAATCCTTTTTTTCTTTGCGTTACGTTATATTTATCTCCCTCTTCCCTCCTCTCCTTTTCTCTCGCGTTACTTCTCATTATTATTTCTTGTTTCCTTTGCGTGATAGTCATCCTTTCGCTTTTATGGATTAGAGGAACCACTTGTCTTTGAGCATCTAAATCATTCATACATGAGCTACCTCCTGTATTGTTTGAGTCCTTTAGGCTTCTTATTGATTCTGCTGAATAAAGAACAATGACATACGTCTGTCATCATAGTTTCATTCAGTGATCTTTGTTTTACTCGGAAAGTCCTGATTTTCTATTAAAAAAAACTGTTCTAGTCTGTGCTTGAACATTCACCGGCCTTCTGTTACGAAATGAAGTGAAAAAACAGAAAATGTTCTGTCAAGAGAAAAAAATGTAAAACAGTAGCAGGGTGAAAAGGAAATTGAATAGAGTTCTTTTTACGTGTTTCTGAATTAAAATGTAAAGCTGGTCTTGAGAGAGAGAGAGAGAGAGAGAGAGAGAGAGAGAGAGAGAGAGAGAGAGTTTCTCACCGATTTGTCATAAGTAGATTTAAACATGCAGCAGGTGATCTCCGGGACGCAAATTCCTAAGATGTGTGCTAGTATTGCACGAGCCCCGGTTTTTTTTTTTTTCTGCCGTGCCCCTAGCTTAGGTTAGGTTGGGTTGGGTTAGGTATTATTAGGTTAAAGTCGTATCTCCTCTGTAATTTGGGTGTGGGAAACATAAGGAGATTATTTTCTGGAAAATTTTATGGTTAATATTTAAGATACGGCGTCCCGCTTTATTTAGGGAAAGGTCCCGGGACTCAGTCGGCTTAGGAGTCTCCCACAAGGCAGATTATATATTTTCAAATTTATAAATGCACGGAGCAGTGAAGTAAAGTGGTAAGTAGGCCTAGCACGGTAGACAGTAAAAAAGAAAAAAAAATAATTAAGAAAACCCATCAATTCCTTAGTAGCCTTTTGTAGACGTCGAGACAAATAGAAAGGTAGACAGATATATAGTTAAGACAGTGGATTTGAAATTATATATATATATATATATATATATATATATATATATATAATTATATATATATATATATATATATATATATATATATATATATATATATATATATATATATATATATATATATATATATATATATACAAATACAAAGATATAATGGGTTGCTTCTGTTTTTCACAAAGATGATGTTTCAGTTTTATTTCGAGGCAGGGAGTGTTCAATTTCAGAAAGTCAAACGCTGGTATATATGAGACATGCATCCTTTCAGTTTTGTACTTTTATCATATAACCGTCCTGTATGTGAAGATAAGAATGACACTTGACAAAATTTCTTTCTTAGGAGTTTGGTTTCAGTTTCCCTGCGGCAGAAAACACAGAATATATTCTAACCGGCGACACATAAATGTGAAGTGAAATAAGATATATAAGTGTTACGCGGTTTAGATATCCTTCAACGAAGACTAATAACTCTCTCTCTCTCTCTCTCTCTCTCTCTCTCTCTCTCTCTCTCTCTCTCTCTCTCTCTCTCTCTCTGTGAAACTAAACGCGTTCACTGACACATGCATTAGTCGGTATGTTCCCCTTCATCGCCTCCCAAGTATTTCACGGTTTCAGTGATCAAAAAAGTGTTTTACCGTAAAGGCAGGGAAAAGAGAAAGAGAAAATGTCGGATATCTTGATGTGATATGGCCCATCTCCTTTAGGCTAATGGATTTATGGATCGTTAGACGATTATAAGACAGAATTAAAATACGGCATTTGTTCTAGAATGGAAAAAAAGAGAGATCCAAAATCCCTATTTGGATTGTTCTAGATGTGATCAGTGTTTTGGCGTGAGGAAAGAGTTCAGTCAAATACTCGATTTTCAGCCTAATGCTACTTGTCTTGTATTTAATCATATTATTTTGAGACACAGATATCCTCCGATACATCTATGATGTTACATGCTAAAATATTCTGCTAACTGAACAAAAATTCTTGTAATTAATTATACCTCAAGAGGTCGACTTTTGTTTTTCAACTTAATAAAGGTACGGATAAAATAGTCTAAAATTACGACTCTGTTTAATGGGGCAACTTAAAATTACGAAGAAAACCTTTCCAAATGGTTCGAGGTTCATCAAGCAAGTGTGTGCAAGGTGCAAAACATGAAGTAGAAATGCCTGTCCAAAAAAAAAAAGTTATTATTGTTTACAAATCATAAGCATAAGCCATGTTTCTATTGTTGCTCTTCGTGAAGAACTTCAGAAAATACTATTTTCATTGAAAAGCATTCAGCAAACGGCTAACTTGTCGTGCAGACAAGGGCCCTAATATGCGAATGAGCTTGACAAAACCCGGAAATGCGAACCTTCCAGGTTCATGCACTTGCGTAGGGACTTGGCAGTCGATTTAAGTCACTGCAGAATTGTTACAAATATTCAGAAAGTCATGAAAAGTGTATTTTATCAGTAAGTCTTGAAATTCCAAACATATTCTTTGGCCTCCCGCCGTTCGTCCAACTTGGAGCTCCATCAAATCGCACTGTAACATTGCCAGTGTGAAGCAAATGCCATAACACGATCTCTTCTAAACACTTTGCAATTCTTCAGAGAACTCATCGGGGGAGTTGCGAGCAAGGCAATAGGGCTCTTGTATGTGCATGTCTGTGTGTGTGTGCGTGTGAGTGAGTGTGCTTGTGCTGAATGGGGAAAGTCATTCGTGAAAGGTCAACTTGCTCTTAAACAGCTGCAGTTTGACTTGTGTGCACTTTGTGGGTTATCCCGTGCGATGTCGCTCTCCACCCCACTCCTTCCTTGTTAGTGGTAGGGGAGAGGGGACGCAGTCCTAAATGTAATGAGTGGATAATTATTCATCGGGCTATCCTACTATCACTTTGCATCCCCGTGGTTCTCTCTCATCCTGTTACATATTTCACGTGAAAGTTCATTTCTCGGAAATTTCATAAATATCTTTCTCCTCACCTTACAACCTTACATTTCTCTCTCTCTCTCTCTCTCTCTCTCTCTCTCTCTCTCTCTCTCTCTCTCTCTCTCTCTCTCTCTCTCTCTCTCTCTCTTTTATTGTTATTATTATTTATTAGCTGCAGAGTTTATCCCATCAACAGAAAATTCACGAACCTTTTCTTATCCTTAAGTCTGCGAAACCATTACTCTAGATTCTTATTGTTTACTTAACTGTGGAATTTTTTCTTTGCTGTCTGACCAATCTGTGATCACTGAATATCTTCAAAGAAACTGCTCTCTTTCTCTCCATCTCCTATTCTTTAATATATGCTTTATTTCAAGAAACGTTAAGACACTCAGTCTCAACCCAGACAATCCTTAAAGTAATATCTGTGATCTTTCAGGAGTCCCCAGATTCTCCTTAACACAAGAGCTACCCCTTGTGAGCGCTGCAGCATCCTGCTACTGCGGACACGCTCATTCCTTTCTTTTTCCTGTTGATGAATTTACCAACGATTCAACAACCCATATATCTTCCTTTTTTTCTTCCCAGCCGTACTATAAGGTGTCGAGCTGCGCTTTTTTCGATTTTCATCAGCATCGTATTTGAGTGGTGGCCCCTTAACTTTACAAAGTTAAATACTGCCCTACCCAACTTTCCTATTATTCTTTTACTAAAATGTAATGATACCTCTCGCTTATGTCAACATGGTGGGCGTCCAGATTAATTAAATCTAGTCTTCGAGGTATTATAGATGATAGGTGGTGCTGCTTCGAAAAAAATTGATGTTTTGGTTAAGTCATAAGACCTCTTACACATTCTGATAACTAGATATTAATACTGGTTTTATTTCTCCCTGCGTTGCTTATTGTTTTCATATTTAGATTGATTCTAACTTGGTTTCCTTTCACAGAAAAATATTAAGAAATTTATTATGTCTGCTTCATTTCATGCTGAGCAGAATATCAGCATGAGCGCAGTAGTTTATACTGTACGTCCCATCTCTACGTCCTGTTGGAAGGAAATTCCATCTGTACTGTTTCTAAATCACCCTAGAATCCTAGATTGACCATCTTTCGCTATTATGTACGCCGCCACCCTCGCTTTACGTATGCTTAATGCGCGTTGCTAATCTGGTGGTGAGTAGCTCTGCCTCTACAGACAGCGAGCATGTGCCCTCAGGTATTTGGTTTGAAGATATATTCTTTCCCTCCGAAATCTGTCTAGAATTTTAGTGCTCTCTGTAATTCTACCAAGTCTCTGGCTCATCGTCATCGTTTTGTCTCGGCATGGCGACTGAAGATCAGCTGTTTGGTTACCATAGCTGCTGTTCTTCTATTTTCGATTGTTCTTTTTTTTCATTTTGTTTATCATGAGCATTTATCTCTTTCTGATTGTTTATCAGTACTTAAACTCTACTGTTATTCTTCCGACATAAGGGAATAATTCGTAATATTATCCCAAGTAAGTACTTTTTCTAGGCGACTAAATATCACAGTATTTAAGGGCAAACAGTTACGTAAGACCAGGACCCATTAAGTGGGTCCCGCGTAAGATAATGAAAAATGCATGATACGCTGTTTCTCTTAGCAGTCACGTTCCATTTTCCTTAAGCGAGGAAACTGGAGTGTTTTTCCCCGTTTAAAAAGATGAAGTTGGAATGAAATACGTTATGGAGGTGTTTCATCTTTCAAATAATTTTTCAACGGAAATGATTGATAGGCTACTGTTTCTGCGTTAAACTAAATATTCTCAGTGACATTTATCAGTATTAGGGTCCTCTTCATCTTATCCCCGTGTATTTTAGTGCTTCATCGTCCAACAACGCAAACAGGAATTGTTAAATGTTCCGAAATGGGTTATCTCATGTTGATTTGTATTCATACGGTAAAGGAATATCACATCATACTACAGCAGCGGACAGTCTTTGCACATTTTGGATTTTGTTATTAGAGCAGTCGATCATGGAGAATTTCGACTTCAGAAAACAAGGTTTACAACATTATTATAACTCTGAGAACCGATATTATATTCTTATTGTGACGAGATTAGCTCTCCAGCCCAAATCAGTCAGGATTGAAATCTTGTTTTGTTTTCAGGATTCAGTATTAATCATGATAGCTATGAAACTAGGCGATTAATATTCAAGTAAAAACGGGGCGAATCAGATTTCTGGAATTTTGCATTACAATGGTAACCTCCTTTCTCGCAGTTAAAGCAGAAGAATTGTTTGCTGGTCAGCGAGTCTCTATAATGTTACTTAATGTGGTTTGTTCTTTGTGAAAATTTTGTAATATAAAGATACTTTTCAATGAACGCACTCTTTTACGAAATTCATTTTTAAGTATTGTGAATTAATCAGCTTAACGAATGTTCAAGAAATCTGGGACTTTTGTATTGCCCTCAGTAATTACTAACCTGAAAAAAAAGTAAAGTGAAATAGAACTGCTGTCATTTATCGACCTAGAATCCAGTAGCAAAAGTGTACTCTTATAATCCCAGGCCTCATCAACCCGCTTATTCTGTCAGGCCCAAATGTTATTTTCCCCGCGAGAAATACGGGACAAAACACGACCTCTCCCAAACCCTCTCTGGATACTTGAGAAAACTCGCAGGAACAGTTCGAACAAAGGAATTGCACCCGTGCGCGTGTTTAGGGAGGGTCGTTTTAAAAGGCTGTCTTGCTCTTAAACAACGCTGTTTGGCTTACATGCACTTTGTGGATTGCCCCAAAGATGTTTTTCGCCCTTGTTCCCCCTCCCCCGCCCCCCCCCCTTGTCTGTAGCAGTGAGCAGACTTAAAGTCAAGTACGTGAATTCCTACCATTCATATGGGAACCTTACTTTCATTGTTAATCCTCTCTCTCTCTCTCTCTCTCTCTCTCTCTCTCTCTCTCTCTCTCTCTCTCTCTCTCTCTCATGATCCTTGATGGCGTGGGAGGAGGCTTTGGGACCAAAAAAGGCTGGTTTGAGGAAGCAAAAAGGCGAAGCGTAGGAGTAGAACGACGACTGCAACCCTCCCTAGGAGAATCTTTCTTGGAGAAGTCAGTCACGCCTTCATCAGCTAAAATTCCCCCAGATGGTCTTAGTAGGCCTTGAGGAGCACACTTCTCTTCGAGCTTATCGCCTTCATCTGAAGTAATCATTGCATTTCTGGTTTCTTCTGTCCCTTATCCTCCTCGCTTCAACCGTGAATTGCTACGGCTTTTACTTCCCATTTTTTCTCTAGTTTTTATTTTCTACGCGATAATTAAAATTTGTAGGCTTGTATATGTTATTTTTTTTATTTCTCCCCCTCGATGTCTTTAATGGATTTACAGCAGGAAAATACTTATTCCTTCTTTCGATTAAATTTGGTTAATCATATTTCTCATTATCTCCCCCTCACTATGTCTCTGTCCCCCGTTTCTCGCAGTCAGATACGTAAAGATGTATTACTTTTTTGCATTTTTTTTTGGTAACAATATTTTCCATTATGCGCTTTCATATACTTGCGTAGTTATTTTTAATATTCATAAGAGGAAGCTAATGAATATGATATGGAGATTTTTTGTATATATTAGTTCTACTAACTTGTTACGAACATAAGGACATCAAGGAATATATATATATATATATATATATATATATATATATATAATATATATATATATATATATATATATATATATATATATATAATATATATATAAATACATATGTATGTATGTATATATATATATATATATATATATATATATATATATATATATATAAATACATATGTATGTATGTATGTATGTATGTATATATATATATATATATATATATATATATATATATATATATATATATATATATGCAAAAAGAATATTCTCTATCCCAGGGCACTTTTGTTCACGAGAGGAGTTAGAAGAAGCAGACCTACTTAGATGAGAGACATGAAATGGGAGGCTGGATATGAGAGGAAATATGAGCAAGTGTATGCATAAGAAAGTCTTAGACAAAGGCGGTTCACATAAGGCCCTTTGGTTTACACGAAGTTGGAGGTATGATAGTAATGATGATGATATACAGTAATAAGTACTCGTGGTCTTGTACTTAGAATGTTTGACTTACCAGTATAAAGTTCAGGGTTCGATTCTTAAATGACCCGAAATGTTTCAGGCGCGATCTGTTCAATCCTGTTACGCCTTTGTTAATCTGAATAGTCAGGTGTGTACATGAAAAAGGACAGACGAACAACTTCATCCCAAAATGAGTACCTGAGAACCGGATGGCTAACATATTGCTGTAGCCACCGCTATATATATGCATACATTTAAGTGTGTGTGTGTGTGTGTGTATGTGAGTGCGTGTGTGTGTGTGGTTGTGCGTGTGCGCGTGAGCGGAAGGGTAAGTGTTTTGGAGACTGGGCAGATATGACTGCATGTGACATTTTCATGACTTTCTGTTCTGCTTTATGGAAGATGCATTTATAACAGACTCCTTGTTTTGCATAGCGTAAACTTCCTTTCTACGGTAATATCTCATCCATACTTTCTTACATCATTTTATCTTATCAAATCATTTCATTCTTGTTTACTTTTGTTTATTACTAATTTTTATTTCTGTTTTCTTTGTTTTTTTTTGTAATTATTTTTTTAATTGCATATGCTAATCATGTAGCTTTGGTGAACTTATTTATATTAAAATTTTTTCTTTTAATTTTCCTTCATCTATTTGGTTCATTTCTATTTAACATTTTGGCTATAGCTTCTCTGATGTTGCAAATGGTTCCACCATGGATGGGAAGGACCTTCATTTATACCAATAATGTTTTCTCTGCCTTTGTTGGGTTAATTTCTAAAATTCCTTAATGAGTTTTGCTATCAATTGCATCAAAATTACATATTCCATGAATTTCTTCAGCACCTCCCCTTTGATCTTCTCGTAAATAGTTGGAATTTGCGTTAGGTGTCCATTGTGTAATTATTGCAATTTCTTGGTATTTGATAATATCGTGCATGTCGGTGTATTAGGGTTTTTCAATTCAGGTCGCAGGAGACCATTGTATAAGAGCACTCTAATTATGCATTCTGGACGAGAATTTCTGCTTCAATTTCTTGATTATTTATTTCATTAGTGGCTGCATGTATTCTTTGACACTCAAAGTTGAAACTTATTTTCTCTTGTTATTATTTTCCATTTTCGTAATTTTCTATCCGTTTATTTTTTTCTGTTCTTTGTGCCAGTTTGTTTTGTTTATTTTTGAGTGCGGATGATGAACCATAATTTAATCAACGTTACCTATATGGGCCCCACCAGTGGCACATTTTGGAGTTTCTTTGACATCTGGTGAAATATTAAGAGGAAGGCAGGGAGAAAGTACCTACCCTTTTAGTTCTCCTGTTAGTATTCAGACATTTTCACGAAAAGTTCCTTCTTCATTTCGAATATTTTTCTCTTAGTCTCGAATGCAGTTTGAGAGGAGTATTCTAACTGATAATTTGTAGCTCTAATTGGAACGTTTAATTGCACAGTTGCTCCTTATTTCTTGGATATAAGGGAATCGTTTCATAGATATCTAATGGGGCTGTTTCTGAATGTGTACACTTTTGGAAATTATGCTGCTGTCTGCGTTCTGGGTTATTATTCACATATATTCCTAAATCCCCAATCTATAATTTGAAGTAAAGTTATTACTGCTGTTTAGTGGTTTTTTTTTTTTGTCTTAGACAAGCTTTTGGGTTATAATAATCGTTCCATCTTTGAATAATTTACGGTAAAGTTTCTTTGAAAGAGTGAAATTTAAGATGGTTTGAATCTACTCATTGCAGCTTTTTACATTTTTGTTTTTATAAATGTAATATTTCGCTCCTTCTTATGGGTTTATTTTAGTAGGATTTTATTGTATTCATTAGGTCACTTTTTGATGCCTCTGCATGGTTAGGTAATTATTTCTTTCTAATAATTTTGACAAGTCTTCGGTTGTACATTGAGTTATTTTAAACTAGTTTTCTTGCATGAAGCCTGCGACTTGTGGTTGTCAAGTTCTGCATTTCCTTCTCATGCTATGCGAAAGGATAGGGCTAATATTACTATAATGAAGATAGCTAAAAATTTAAAATATTTTAGGATACAAAGATTCCTCCAAGAAACTTATGCCACAAAGCCAACCAATATCAATGAAAGTGAATTGAGATAGATGCTCCCAAAAGTGTTATACACACACATACAAATATATTAATACACATAATTATAAACTGTTATAAATTTATTCATACATACATTATATATATATATATATATATATATATATATATATATATATATATATATATATATATATATATATATATATATATATATACACACACACCTTACACACACACCCATCGATAGATAAACAGATACACATATTCACGATTATCAACCCTGCCAGTGAGCGTTGATGTCAGGATGTCAGAGGAAAAGGTGGAGGTCACTAAAGTTAAATGAAGACCTGCAGCAAGACGGAGTGTCTCGAACTTCCTGCAGCAAATTATCTTCCTGTTATCGAACAGAATGATGTCGTCTCTTATGTCAAAACTTTAAACTAAATCATGATTTATGGTTATGCGAATTTCCACTTGGAAACTAGAACAAGCTGAGTGATTATTCAAGAAGTAGTTACTATGCCATGTTTCCTCTTCTGATAATAATCCGCATGGTCCTACACCAATATATATATATATATATACATATATATATATATATATATATATATATATATATATATATATATACACACACATATGTATATGTATATATATACATGAATTTTATCACATTACCGTGAGTTCTTGTCTTCCGTGGTTCGAGGCCACGAGACGACGAACTTATTATCAACTAAAAAATTCCCATTCGTGTAACATATATGAAAGTATATTATTTCCGAGGTAGAGCGAATTGGGTATTAAAAGACATTTGTAGTTTAATGCTTATATATATATATACATATATATATATATATATATATATATATATATATATATATATATATATGTATGTATGTATGTATGTATATATACATATATTTAAGTAGATAGATAGATAGATAAGGGTTGTTACATTTTCGCTACATCACGATCGCTACTATACTAAACTTCTTTGCTACGCGGGCAGAGCGTAGCGGTAGTAACTTTATAACTTATAAATGCTGGCTGAAAGCTAAAAGGTTAACTCCGTTCGTTGTAGATTATGTAATGGAATTTCTTTCGTATTTATGATTATTAGATATACGCTCATTTGATGATGTTCGCAAATATGCAGTGTACCGATATTTGCCGATATAAATGACGCAGAGAACTTGCGACGTTCTCAAACCGCAACAGTATAATAGCGTCACATTAAGTCATACAAAAATGTTACTTAATATTTCGAACTATGAAGACGCAGAACAATTTAAGGGCTGGCGTCCCTCACAGTCAATTTAAGGATGCATATGGCCTTTGTTAGTTATTTTGACATTCCTCTGCCGATAATATGGAGGAATAATTATGACGGGGTGACTTCTGATCGATTGTGACTGACAGGTTCGTGCGAGCATTAATTGCCAACATATTCCTTTGCGATTTCCCATAATCTGACTGACCTCCTCAGAGCAGTGGAGACCTGGGAGCTTTTCCGTAGGTGGGATATGCGTTGTCTCCGGCTCTGACTGGACATTACTGTATGTGCTTTAGTTCCAAACTGATGGATGGTCATTTCTCATAAGATAGTTTCTGTGATGATAGGAAGTAATGGCCATTTCCCTGGCCGATGATGACTGTACTTCTCTCTAAAGCCTGGATATATATATATATATATATATATATATATATATATATATATATATATATATATATATATATATATATATATATATATATATATATATATATATATTTATATATACACATACAGTATATACATATGTAAATATATATATTTTATATGTATAATTATATATATATATATATATATATATATATATATATATATATATATATATATATATATATATATATATATATATCACAGATATGTAATACGAATGTCTTTAATATTTATACCAAGGGAATTATAATTGATAGGTGTTTCGCCACCAGTGGGGTTCGAACTCCCATCTGGTTTGGCAAACAATTATGGTCAGTGGCCTTTGGCCAATTAGCTATCAAGAGAGAAGCACTTATCAATTATAATCTCCCCTGGGTGTAAGTTATTCCTGAGGTACAGTGAACTGGACATTAAACGAATTTTCTGGATTAATATTTGTGAATATATATAATATGTGTATATAATATATATATATATATATATATATATATATATTATATATATATATATATATATATATATATATATATATATATATATTATATATATATATATATATATATATATATATATATATATATATATATATATATATATATATATATATATATACACCACATCGTTCAGAGAAAATTTTTATTTATTTTGTCACCAAATGGTGTGGCTTATAATACCACTATGATTCTCGGTTTGCGTAACATTGTGTGAGATACTTGCACTGTGTGTTTCCTTTCAGTTGAACGCTGTCTAGCTTTGCGATTTAAAAGGTATCAGGATAAATTGTAGAGCTGAGTATTGCCTATTAATGTGTAGTCTGGTCATAAATGTAAGATGTATTAGATCACTACTTATGTAAAGTTAAAAGTTAAGTATACCTTAGTTTTACCAGACCACTGAGCTGATTAACAGCTGTCCTAGGGCTGGCCTGAAGGATTAGACTTATTTTACGTGGCTAAGAACCAATTGGTTACTTAGCAACGGGACCTACAGCTTATTGTGGAATCCGAACCACATTATAGCGAGAAATGAATTTCTATCACCAGAAATAAATTCCTCTAACTCTTCATCAGCCGGTCGCGGGAATTGAACTCCGGCCCATCGAATGACAGTCTGAGTACAGAGATATTAACCGCTCTTGGAGATCGACATTCCCCTTTAAGAAGGCTTTGTCTCGTCTCAAGACTCGGAAATATTGTAATTGATAAGGTTTAAATTTGCGAAGGATGTAAAGTTCTTCACAGTTTTTACCCACGTCAGGTATCAACACCGCTTGGTAGTAGTGATTGTTATATTTTTTCGTGACCACAGTGACCGAAATCCATGAACATAATGTACTGAATGATTTTGGACGTCTTGTAACTGTAGATTTTGCCAAAAAATTAGAAGTTTAGTTGACTGCTCACTCGTTTAGTATGAAATTCTTTTAGATTTCTGATGAAAATATTAAAAGCAGCTTAAAATAATTCTTTAACTGTGTGGCAAGCAATAAATGGTAATAGATCTGAGTCCGGCCGCCACTTGAGATTCTGAACTGGCTTTTATTCACACTTTTGATATCACATTCTTAAATTCCAATAATCCCATGGTTTAGAAGGTATCACCCTACCAAGTACAGTGGCTATAGCTAAGACATCGCTTTTCGTTACTGAGACAGTTTTCGTACTATTTCATATTCATTGCAAAGGGCACTTACCTAAAATCTTTGAACACGGTGGGGAAGAAGAAGAATAACGAGACTATTGAAGCTCTTTAGAAAGATTTTAACATATTCTCTAAGCAAAAGGATAATTGTAGACTTTCTTTGTCTTTAACTGCGACAACAAAAATAACAACAACAGTAATAATAATAGTAATAATAATAATAGTTATTATTATTACTATTATTATTATTATTATTATTATTATTATTATTATTATTATTATTATAAAAAGGAGAGCAACGCCAACAATGACAACAAAAATAACAAAAACAAGAGTAGTAATAATAGTAATAATAATAATAGATATTATTATTATTATTATTATTATTATTATTATTATTATTATTATTATTATTATTATTATTATTATAAAAAGGAGAGCAACGCCAACAATGACAACAAAAATAACAGCATGAGTAGTAATAATAGTAATAATAATAATAGTTATTATTATTCTTATTGTTATTATTATTATTATTATTATTATAAAAAGGAGAGCAACGCCAACAATGAGAGAGCTTTGTTAATCAGATTAACTGATTAAGAAAACATCACTTGTGATTCCTTTCATGAATATTAGATTACAAAGGGGTGTTAAAGAGGAAAACCTTTTGCGAATCGCGTTAAAGGGAAAGTATTTTCTCCTCGTATGCTTTATGATCATCCTCTTCGTATATCTTCTATAATGTTTTATTATACTGAGATGCGTTCCGTGTGTAGCACGATGAAAGTTATTTCCGTCTCGGCGGAGTCCTTTGTTTGTAGACTGGGGAAGACTCAATGGGGAATTTTAACAAAGCAAATGGAAAAAAGCGGATGATATGATTGCTGTGATGATTCGAGAAAATCATTTCTCTTACTGAGGTCTTTAATGAAAGCTGAGTATAAGATAAAAGATTAATACTGGTTTATATCTTCGTTGAGCATGGAACTAAATATACATTTATATATGGATCTATATGTCTGTGTAGATATATATATATATATATATATATATATATATATATATATATATATATATATATATATGTAATGTATATATGTAAATGTGTGTATATATATATATATATATATATATATATATATATATATATATATATATATATATATATATATATATATATATACATATACTTAAGAGAGAGAGAGAGAGAGAGAGAGAGAGAGAGAGAGAGAGAGAGAGAGAGAGATAATCTCGTACCCTGATGTTCAGTGGTTACAGGACTGCCTCCAACAACGTAAGTCCCTATATCAGTTTCGAGAAACAAATGCCGAGTATGTACATGGCAGTCAGGCGACTGTTAGGTCATAACGAGTGTAGGAAATGTCACAGGCATCCCAAAAGTCTAGCTGAGAATCGTAAGAAGTTCCCAGTCTTTGATTAAAATACGCTAAGAAGAACTGTGATACACACACATACATGTATACACATATATACATTATATGTATATATATATATATATATTATATACATATTACATATATATATATACATACATATATATAATATATATATATATATATATATATATATATATATATATACAAATGAGTTTTTATATTTGTTTGTCTACTACAGAAATCCGAACCGCTTAACAGACAGACAAAATTTTGCACACGGCCTATATGTCACCCTACCCCATGACAGACATACAGACAGACAAAATAAATGAAATTTTCGTTTTTAGTCCGACTTTTCTTCAGTGACGTTATGGGAGTCACCAGCAGCTTAGGTGGAAATCTACTTTTTTGTTGGTGACGTCATTAAACTCATCCCACTGCAAACCCTAAGACATACGGTAGCCGAACAAGTCCCTTTTATCCAGGTATTACTGTGCTGACTGTCCCTTTTATCCAGATATTACTGTGATGACTGTCCCTTTTATCCAGGTATTACCGTGGTGACTGCCCCATTTATCCAAGTATTACTATACTGTCTGTCCCTTTTATCCTGGTATTACTGTGCTGACTGTACCTTTTATCCAAGTATTACTGTGGTGACTATCCATTTTATTCAGACATTACTTTGGTGACTTGTAAATCGTAAAGGTCTGTATGAGACCTGACAGAATTTCTCAATTTTGAAACCTATAAAGGCAATTAAATCGTGAGTTTGCTACTAACATGGTTTTCAGGGTATCTACCTTTTTCTGCTCCTCATAATTAATTACAAAAGCATTTCGTGTTAATGTCATCATATACTGAAGAAGTCATAATAATAAACCACTTATAAACAACATAAATGAAGTTAGCAGTTTTTCCAACTTGCTGCTGTTTAAGAGACCTTTCTTACCTAAGTAGTCATTTGCACTTGTAATCGAACTGGATAAAAACTGTTATCCAGTTCACAGCTGTTTCTCTTGGCCTAACAAGTTAAAATTACTTCCATTTAACTTAAAAGCAAGGCCATATTCTGTCTTTCCCTGACGAATGGAAGAATCAGAAACAAAACTTCCATCTTGCAACTTGATTTCATGTAGTCAGTACTATCATCCTTGCAAAAATGCGCGATCTGGGTTAAGTTTATCAAACTCTCGACATGCTTGTAAGCATGCATCTCTGAAACTTTCAAATTCTCGAAAAACGAAAGAAACTTATGCCTAGAGCTAAATATTTGATTTTCCTTTTTGTGTTAAAACAGCCAAAAACTGTGCAGTTGTTCGGCATTGTGCTCACAATATTCTAACAACGTGTTTGACCAGGAGAAATGCTTTCACACTGACATTTACTGCGAGAAAAAATGTTGGAAATGAGGCATTGTACAAGACAGTTGGTATTTATGTGCTAGAACCTACACAAATAAATTAATATCTGTCAACGAAATCCTTAGAGACAGGATAAAGATAAAATATTACTAGAGGGACGTATTTTGGGTTGCCTTTTTAAACCAAATCTTTGATTTGGGTTGGCTTAGCCCGAGCCCCAGTCGAGGTTTGGGGGCTCGCTTGAGCTCATTGTCCTTGTCCTCTCAGACTTAGACCTGCACGGTAGCAGATCCGTTCTTCTCTGGATCCTGGCATTTTCAATAATGTATTTTTATGGTATCGAGTAAATGAAATTAGTTGTGATAAACCCGTAGAGTTTATTTACCCTATTAGTTACTAAGAGTACGGGCAGCACCAGCCCCGTTTCAGGGAAAAGGAAGTGGGATGGGGTTCGGATTTCTATAGCGTACAAAGTTACAAACATATAAACATACACATATACAAACATTCACTTTTTTATATAAGATTATATATATATATATATATATATATATATATATATGTATACAGTATATATATATATATATATATATATATATATATATATATATATATGTATACAGTATATATATATATATATATATATATATATGTATACAGTATAATATATATATATATATATATATATATATATATATATATATATATATATACATATGTATATATATGTGTGTGTATATATACAAATGAATAAGGGTCAGCATTTCCAGGCTCATTTGCGAATTATAATTCGCTCAGCACAAGCTTTTTTTTTTTTTATTAACTATCCATTCTTTTCAAATCTGGTCTTTCTCCATCTCCATTCGCAGCGTAATTAAAACTTCAAGAAAAACATCAGTACATTTTTATCTCAAAGTTCGTTTCCGAAAAATATTAAGAAGAGAAGTTTGTCAAATTTTATGATGAAAACTTTTCAACGTTTATTCACTTTTAGTTCAGATGTCACAAAATCGGAGTCTATACTTATTTCCTCCTAAAACTCATTAAAAAAATGTTTAGATAAATGACGAAAAAAATTCATTAAAAGTACATACTTTATCAGTAAGTTATGCTTGTGATTAAAGATATGATTACCATAATACTATCGTTGAGACCTTTGATAACTCCAGCGGTATCATAATTATAATTTTGCTGTAAGCGCTTTTTATCTGCCTCAGAGAGTATAACAAGCCTGTTTTCTAGGTTTTGCATGAAAAAAAAAACTTTCTGACAGAAATACAACGAGGAAATTAACTCTAGTATCATTATCACTTTGGAGAGAAGAAAGGCGAATTCGTTATTTTGTCGCTTCTCTTTTAAACCGAGGAAAATAACTCCTTTTATAGGTAAAATAAATAACTAAAATTAAACTTTTGCTCTATAATATTCATACCATCAATACGTTTTCTGTAAAATTAGAACTATTTCGGTCAGGAATACATGAAGTGAATTAGATAAATTATTCGTCTATAAAACGCGCCTGAAGACAAATCTCTGATTCGTAAATATCGGGAGGAAATTTTTCTTCATTAAGATCATTTTAAAATCAACATTTAACTAGATAAAATCAAATACTCCCTTCCTTCAAAAAGTGCAGAAAGTTTATATTTTCTTTTGTGTACTTGGGTCGGTGTGTGTGTGTGTGTGTGTGCTGCATAATGCTTTGCTCATTTTACAGTGTTTTTCACATAGAATAAGTGATATGTAATAGATTTTACTTTTCGTTCTTTTGTACATAATATCGATTATATCTTAGCGATGACTATGACAGAAAAATGTAGTAAAAAACAAGGAAAATTTAGGAAAATGCTTTCGAAAGGAAGATATCTCACTCTCATGGAAAATAAAAAAAAAATTACATCTTGGGAATTTCCGAAAACCTCTTTATTTATGGAAGGAAACTTTGTTCTATATAACCTAGTGGGATTATATTTAGAATTAGGAAAATTATATTCATTGAGGACTTAATGTCTTACTCCCTTTGCACATCAAACTATGAATGTTTGTTACTAAACAACGTATGTCCAGGTTAATTCCTCGCTAAACACTGAACCTAGTATATGCATAATCTTTGATTTATAATGTCTTTAACACACAAAGAAGAGAGAAGTATTCATTTACTACAGTGGACCCTTCTCGCTCTTCAAGAAGACAAGCAGTCCGGTTCACACACTGTTTGACTCTAGCGTATAATAGACAAGAGCTCGTGGCTAATTCCGTGAGGATCTCATCCGTTTGTCGCTTGTCTATTCTCCGTTATTTTCAGAATTCCGAAGCTCAATCATCCTTCTCCCGTTGTTCAGTTCTGTGTTCTCTCTTGAGATCGCATTCTCAACATGTAAACATTTTCGATTTGATTCTTTCTGTAACGCCATAATCACCGTTTTTATCGGTATATTGTATGTCCTTTGAAAATATCCCTGACTACTTAGCTGGACAGGCCCCGTCTCGACTTTGATACGAGCTTTCTTTAGCAAATAATCTTTAAACCAACTTTCAGTTACCTTTATTGCTCTCACATTTACTGGACGTGGACCTTTTGACATCATCCCCTAAGGATGTGAGATCTAAAATATTTGTAATTCTTACTCCTTCAAAGCCCTGCTTTTTATAATACTACTCTGCTGCTTGTTTTACTTCTGAATGTTTTTTATTCTTATTCTTAATTTCATATGTCTCTTGAGTCTCATTTTTTTTCTCTTTGTTCTATGTTTTGATTTTCTTTCCAGTTCCATATGAATCTGTACATCCACAACGTTCTTGCCGTAACTTCTTAACGTAGAAAATCTATAACGAAAAAAGCCTAAAAGTAGTTTATCTTTAACTCTTGATTGTAATCAAACAATGATCCCATATTTATGTTAATTTATTTACTATTTTACTAGTACTGTACATTTGAAGCATACGCTTAAAAAAAATCACAGTAGAATCTAAATTCCCTCAGGTAATCCAAGAGGACGAAATGGCTTATTGATTGATTAATTTAATGTTTTCTGACGTCGTGATAGCCAAGTTAATTGACCCATCTAAGAGAGACTAAACCTGAACTGAGAAGATCTAATAAACCGCATGAATAAGATACTAGACTTAATTTTTGAGAACATGTCAGTCAAATGTTCCAGCCGTTGACACATGTTGCGAGAGAACGTCAGACCTTCATGTCACGAAGAACAGAGATGTATTCTATTGTAGCTGAAGTGATACCGGAATGGCACTAACACTCCGTTGAGTAGAATTAGGACTCAGATGCTGATACGCCTTCTGTAGCTTTCTTTAGTACTGTTACAAAATGGGTGCATCGGAGGGAAGTGAAAGACTTAGCGCACGGAAATTTTGTGGAATGTAATTGCCTGATTGAGAGGAAATTTGACATTTTATTTTGTTCAGTGGGAATCAGGCAACAAATGGGCTTTATTTTATTCCAAGGTAAAATAAGGATTTAAGTGATGGAACGATTCTCAGAGTTAAGAATTTTCCCAATGCATGTTCTCCGTGTATATATGTGCACATAAATATGTGAATGAATAATTAGGTAAGTGAATAGATAAAATGTTGAATAAAATGATAAAATAATAAATCAATTAAATAAAATATATAAACGATTAAACAGGAGGCTTGATATCTCTCAACTTTTATTAATCACCCTTTGTATCGTTGTGTATTTCTTGTAAGAGTTGTGGTAACATACAGCGTAGGAGCTAAAAGGTTCGTGTACTATATTTACTTAGAAATTACTTCTGTGGAATTTTAACATGATGAAAGAAAGGATCGGTCTGTTGTAAAACTGAAATCTTCGCAGATATTTGTTAAGAATATAAAAAATTTGATGGCAAGCTAAATCAGTGTTACTTTGATAAACTTTGAAAAAGAAAGACATATTGGCATCGTTGGGTATTGGTGTGTATCTGACAAGCGTTGCAAGAACAGTGCCATCAGTTTACACACAGTTGAAAATCGCTTATACAGTAATATAAAACAATCATTTGCTCTTTTAACCAAAACTTTGGAGCCTCTGTAGCTACAGCATTGTAAGAGATAGTTTTCATGTAGCGGATGCGTAGACGTCAAACTACGATGAAAAACGACACCTACACATCGCCTTAAGAAATGTAGTTATGCGGCTAATTTAGTATATATTTCAGAAAATATGGCTGCTACAAGTTTTAAAGGACACATATATGCATTTCATAGCTTCAATGCTTTAAGATGTGATGAAAGAATTTATGGAGTCAGATGGAAGTAGGTCGAGAGACTCGAGGTAAAATCTTTGTGTTCAACAAATAGTTTGATTCCTCAGCAATATTGCCGGTCAGGTGATCTTCCGAAGTGTTATGTATATTCGTGAGTACGTGCGTTAATTTGATCTAGATTACGCCAAAATCTGCCCTAAAAGTGAGTTTGATCGTTCATTAACGTGATAGAACTGCAGTTGTCTAGACGTAGCTTTGGAGAGGATCCAGGCTTTGAATCAGCAGATAAGGTAGAGTTTGAAATCTCTGTTTTTATGGGAGGAAATTGAACTTGTGATTTTTTACCATGATTTTCTAATCATTATGAACTTTTGAACTGGTGTGGGAGATTTAATATGAATATTCATACCTCTTTTTATATTATTATTTTGTCATGTTACGTTTGCCATATCTTGGCTATGCATTTTACACTTTCCATTATTGTGTTTTGCATTTCATATGTTTTTGGGAGTTTTCTATCATGTTTAATTCTTCCGACAGATGTCTGTGGACAGATGTCGGTGGACAGTGTGGACTGTTTCGAATAACATGTGGTAGACTGGTTTTTGACATGACTAATTATTGATTTGGGGAGTATGTGTGAGTTTGGATATTTTCAGGCTATTAGCCATAGGAGACTTCGTTAATCAGAAGTGTTTTACAGTTCAGAGTTTAGTTATCTAACTCGATATTTCATTTATTATGCATTTTAATCTTTGCTTGTTTTATTCATTTCTTGTTGGGTTATTTGAATAATAAACCTATTTTTGTAGAAACTATTGCGTTTCTTTAAATGGTCCATTTAATTGATTTGGTGAGAATGAGTGCGATTCGGGTGGGTGAACTTCGGAAAACGAAGGAGAGAGAGAGAGAGAGAGGCGATACAGAGAGAGAGAGAGAGAGAGAGAGAGAGAGAGAGAGAGAGAGGAGAAAAATAGATGTAAGTGTTGCGGTGAGCGAACGTTCATACGCCTCCGTTTCATGAATAAAGATCGTTGGACGCGTTCGTACACCTTCAAAAAGGTGTTAATTCTGTCCTCGTTTCTGAATATAATGGTGTCCAGGTGTCGGAAGGAAATGGCGGCAGTGGGTGTCTTTTGATTTTAAATGGTGGCAGCATGATTTTAATGTCTTTAATGATGGCGAAAGAGGGAGATTGCTAATAGACTAATTGGTAACGTTGATGCCCAAGGCATAGGCGACTTCACCTAAGAGCTAAGGCGACGGGTCAGTGTTGAATGACTGAGTAGGTCGTGATTACGTGTGAAATACGGGGAACCTTTCCTTTTTTCCGTTTCTATTCGAGTACTGGGAGTGGGGAGTTGTGAAATAGATCTGGATGATCTCTAGAGCAATTTTGGGGTTAACAAAATACCCAAATAAGTGTGAATAGTGGCGATTGTGAGTTAATTACGCAAAGTGATGATTCAACTAGAAACGCGCTGGTGTCTTTTTGCTTCGCTGTCGAGTAGGTGACGTCACAGGGTTAGCAAGTTGAGAGATAGGTACTTCGTTTTTCTGTTTCAAATTGGTAAGTACCCCCATTCTCGTAAGTTGCGCAGAACGCCGTTTTCTGTTCTTCTCTTTAGAGGGGTAACAGCCTTTCTCTAGTGTTCTTTTGGTTTCTTTTTTTATGTTGTTACGCTCAGGGCGTGTGATTACTCACAAAATGCCGGACGATGCAGCAAGCACATCCCAATCAGTTGTGGTGCATAAAGTGACGAACATTAGTGCGGGAATTACAAATTATAAAGGGCTAGTGGACGGAAAGCCAACCCAAAATATAGAAACTTTCATTGAGTCAGTGAACAATTATCTGAATTCCAAGAAAATTACGAATGGCGCTGAAGCTTTAACAGAGGCTAAATCATTTCTGGATTTAGATAAAGGAGATATTGGGAAACGAGCACGCAGTTTCGGGTTCAGAAGGTGTAAAACTTGGAATGAACTGCAGAAATTTCTACGAGCTACTTATGGCGGAGTTCAACGTGAAATGCGCAGTTTGGAATTTGTGAGAGTTTCTCAAAATAAAGAAAGGCAATGATTCACTAGTCACATACAGTGCGAATTTATTTGATGCAGTAGTTGAGTTAAAGAAATCTATAACAGGTTCTCCATGGGTAACTGGAAATAATATCTCCTTAGATAATTTTGAAAGATTGTTACACTTTGCTTGCCTTTTAACGTCAGTCCCAGATGTAATTGTAGATAGTTTTGATAAGAGAATTGATCAGGATACAGACGAATCCTTTTGTTTGCACAGATTAACAAAAATCTAGCAAAATGCCCGACACTGGACAGTAGTTTTGTACAGGGAGGTGCAAGATGTCAGCTGCGGTTTCAAACCACAGAATAATGATAGTCGCTCGCATTCGGAAATGATGCAACAGCGAAGACATGTGCACGAGTAGAATCGAAGAAAATTCCAGAGAGATCAGTCACAACGATACGTTGTTTTAATTGTGATAAAATAGGCCATAGTAAATCAAATTGCAGAGTGAGATATTGTTCAGTTTGCAAATCTTCAGATCATGGATGGAGATTTTGCCCAGCCACAAAGAGTAGAGATTATTCAGGAAGTCACGGGAGGTTTTTCTAGATATGACAGGAGAATTCCACATGATGCAAGTTCTAGATACACAAAGGAACAGCAGAATTTTCACAAGATAAGTTCGAAAACGGACACAGGATAATGACTAATCAGGTCGTAGAGTCACTAGAACCTAGGCCGATTGTACGTGGATTCTCTAATGGCAATGAAATTTCATATTTTCATTGATTCTGGTAGCTCAGTTAACTTAGTAAATGCTGACCTTTTTCACTCAGGAGGTTTCCAGAGTGCAAATTAGTCCCTTCTAGTGAGACAGTGTGTGATGTACAAGCGAGGAAACTGAATATTTTAGGTTCGTCATTTCTTACGCTTGTATCGGTGGAAAGACAATAGTAGAACCATTTTTGGTCATAGAAGGATTAGCCTTAGGTGAAATGGTTTGCTAGGACACCCTTCTTGTATGCGACATAACATCAACATTCTTACGGGAGTTCAGGGATTACAATAGGTGAGTCGGGTTGTTTTGTTCCATATATACACAGGAAAAAAATTGTGAGAAACTTAAGACACAGTCTGAGACATGTGTAACACAGTCATTAGAGAGTGAAGATATTCCGCAGAGATCTTTCAAAGGATTTTTTGTTGGAAGATGTTGAATTGCAAGCTGAGTTCCTACATTAGTTAAAGTGTCGCTGAAAGAGAAGAATTTTCCTTCTCAAGTGTGCGTTGTTGAGGGAACCGAAATTCAAAGACGTTGTGAGTACGGTGTCAGTGAATGAAATTTCAGTCGCAGGCGTGACTTCAGTAGAATTAGTTAGCTATCAAGACTCAGTGAAAAAATATCACAAGGGTACTTATGTAATTGATTTTGAAGAGTTTAATGAAGAGCATAAATTAGTGAGTTTTTGTGGAGACGGGAATATGTTTCCTAACGAGGACAACAGTTCCGAAGTCAAGTTCTACATGAACACTTGGCTAAAGTTGATTATCCTGAATATTCAGATAAAGTAGAGAAAGTGTTGAAAGAATATCTAGATATCATTGCTTTGAAGGGAGATAAATTAGAGTTACAGATGTTTTAGAACATTCAATCCGCCTAGAAAGGGTACAAATCCATATATATTCCAGCATATCGAATTCCTTTAAGATCAGAGAAGAAGTAGAAAAAGAAGTTCAGAAGTGGAGTCGGAAGGCATTATCAGACCATCCAATTCTCCGTTTAATTTTCCTTTTGCTTGCAGTTCCTAAGAAAGACGGTAGTATCAGAGTTTGTGTAGATTTTCGTAAATTGAATGAAAAAACATGCCCAGATAGATATCCGGTAGCTTGTTTGCCTGATTTGTTTGTTGAGATCGGTGGCAAGAATATATATTCATCTATAGATCTTATGCAAGGGTTTTACAAGTTCCCTTTGTGAGAGTAGCCGTAAATATACAGCATTTTGGTGCAAAGGGACATTACGAGTTTAATAGGATGCCTTTTGGATTACAAGGGTCCCCAATAACATTTACTAGACTGGTTAACACAGTACTTCATGGCTTGTTAGGAAAGTCAGTGTTTGTGTACATGGATGACATTCTCATATGCACAGATACAATTGAAGAACATCTAAAGGTGTTAAAGAAGTCCTTAAGCGATTACAGTTCGCTGGATTAAAGGTCAAATTGGCCAAATGTGAGTTTCTGAAGAGAAAAATTGTCTATTTAGGACATGTTATCTCTAAAGAGGGAGTTAAGTGAATGATGAGAAAGTTAAAGCCATTGTGAATTTTCCAGTTCCCAAAACCAGGAAACAGATTCGTTCGTTCCTAGGTATGTCGGGTTTCTTTCGCCGTTTTGTGTCGAATTTTTCTACAACAGCGTCGCCATTGACAGATTTGTTACGAGAAGACGTTAAGTTTGTTTGGGGTGATAGTCAACAATTAGCTTTTGAGAAGCTTAAGAACGCTTTGGTGAACCACCAATTTTGAAGTTTCAGATTTTAGTCAACCGTTCACCTTAGTGACTGACGCGAGTCAGGGAAGGTATAGGTGCGTGTTTGATGCAGAAATTTGAGGGGAAATTACACCCAATTGCTTTTATAGCAGAAAGTTCAAAACGCGTGGTAGTAACGAAAGGCTGATGTCAGTTGTGGACAAGGAGGCTTTGCAAGTCGTCTCTAGCCTTGTTCATTTTAAGATGTTGTTGTTGGGAAATAAAGTTGAGATTTTTACAGATCATCAACCGTTGTTAGAGCTTTTAATAAGCCAAATTTGTCGCTTAAGAGAGCACGTTGGTTCCTAACATTGAGAGATTTTGATGCAAACCTCAAATACATTGAAGGTAAGCATAATGTAGTTGCAGATGCATTGAGCAGATATTTTCCGGTCGAGGATGAGGAAATACACCGAATCCTGTGGGGGAGAAGAGAGTAAATATTTGGTGTCTAATGTCTCTGATATTAGTAGTTCTGAGAGATCGCATGTAGAGGACATACGTTTACAGGAGAAATGGTGAGTCGGCAGTCTCGGGAGAGAGATTGTTATTCGTGATAGTGAGAGTAACGCAGTGTGTTATATTACGGGTGAAAATGTCTCACTTGGGACATAGGCTTGCTGGAACAAAAGCAAGATGAAGATAAATTGTTGTCAGATGCTAAGGCATTTCTTAAGGGAGTTTCACCGAAGAAAGGGTATAAGTTGCCTTTTCTGGTCTAGAGTTGGAGAATAATTTATTGGTGAGAAAAGTTAAGTATAACTTGAAGTACTCGAAGCATGGGTGAGATTACACAAATCATCGTGCCAGAGAGTCTAGTACCACAAGTTCTAGACATTGTACATTGTAAATTTGGTTCTCCTCATTTGGTGTAGACAAGACGTATGAAAACGTCAGGTCAAAGTTCTTTTGGAAAAATATGTTTTCCGCAGTAGAAGCCTTTGTGAAGAAGTGCGCTATTTGCAATCTTGAATAAGCCAGCGACGACAGTGTCGTGTCGTTTGGGTTCATATCCCATACCCATAGGCCGTTTCAGAGAGTGCATATGGATATTCTGGGTAACTTCTCAGAGTCCGCTTATGGTTATAGACATTTATTAGTAGTTGTTGATGAGTTGACTCGCTTTTGTCGAGATTTTCGCACTGAAATACAAATCAGCTGAGGAAGTTGCTATAGCGTTTTTTTAAGGGATAATTTGTCGATATGGTGTTCCAGAATGTCTGATCACAGACAATGGTAGGGAGTTTATTAATAAGACTTTAGACGGTCTTGCTAATTTGTTGGGATAAAGAAAGTATCTATAATCCCGTATAGACCTGAAGCGAATGGGTTGTGTGAGAGGGCGAATCGGAAAGTAATCAAGCTTTACGCATGACGGTGGGAGGTTCCGATACACATTGGGACAGATCTTTGGATGAAGTGCGATATAGTATCAATACTATGATGAATGACACAATTAAGATATCTCCAGCAGAAGCTTTGTATGGATACAAGTTGAAAGGTCCTTTTGATTTGTTACCAGAGTGTGTTCAGGGGTGATGTTACGGTCACTTCGTTGATAAATACAGCGAGAGAAAGATTTGCACGTATCAGTAAAGAACTTGAACTTAGTTCGCGTGCAATGGTAGAGAAAAAGTAACGCGAAACCGAGGGGAGTAGCTTTTTCGATGGGTGATAGAGTGTTTGTTAAAGTGAATGTTCGGAATGATCTGAATTATAAGTTAAGTCCGAAGTTCCACGGACCTTTTGAGATTGTAGAGATCAAAAGAGGAATAGATTTGTAGTTAAAGATGTAAACACTGGAGTGACGAAATTGACCCATATTTCGAAAGTTAAAGAAAGTTGGGATGTAAATGGAATGTTTGTATATATATGATATTTTTTTTATTTTTTTTTGTCTCTTGTTCATTTTGGATGTTGAAGTTCTTAATCATTTGTTTTCGGATGATTTTGGGAATTGAGACATGGGCTAATTTCATACGAGATTTGACCCGTGTGTTAGTGTGTTATTGTGTTATGATGTATTTTATCATCTGACGCAATATGGGTGTTGTTTAAGATTATTTTTTTTGGGGGAGGTACTTGGTATATCGGACCGAACAAGTCTGATCTTTTTTCGGGTTGGGAGATCGTATTTGAGTGTTTGGATTTTTTCCAGTTTCTTTTTTTAAATAAAGGGAGCTGTATTGTGAGTAGTTATAGTTGTTGAGATCATGGGAGGCGATTGCCATTACGTCAATTGCTATTTTGTTGAGAGTTAGTCAGGTGTTATGAAATATTTACTAACCGGGTAGAACTTTCATGTCTTTTTACGAGATATGATACCTTTTTAGTGTTCGGATAAGATTCTCGAGTATTTTTTTCTGTTTGGATAGAATTTTTTTTTGTGAGTGAGTTCCGTAGAGTTGTTGTGTGCTTAGTAGTGAGTTGACTGTGACTATTCTGAGATACACACTTGGAATTAGTTCACATTGAGTGTTTACTTTTGCATTAGTAGTTTTGTTTGGTTCAGTAACATGAAACCTTTTTGTTATTAGACCTTTTCGAGTGTTTTGGGAGACTCTCAGTGACATGGGATAGATTAGAAACCATGTTCATTTTGGGAGATCAATATCAAGGTTGGGGAGTTGATTATAAGACAGGGTTGTACTTTAGTTTAGAGAGTGTGTGTGTGTGACAGTAGTATTTTCCAGTTGCGAGTTGTGTCTGTGGGTGATTGTGAATTATCATTGGTTCATGAACAGACTCCGACAGAATGTGACTTTAGACAGTTCCTGCGAGATTACCACATCGAGTCCACCAGTACTCTTCCTGCCGTGTTTTTGCAAGGGTATGCAGTTACAATGATGTGCCAGAGCAACAAGTCGGCGACATTCGTTCATCAAGAGTCCAAGCTGTTTGATTCATCCTGCAGAATCATGTCTACGGAATTTCTCGTGCTTAGCCGTGCTGTATTCAACAGTTCGAGAGAAGATAATTATGCGTCATACGCATAACGAGGCATTGATAGTGGAGGTACCACAACCAAAGGTGCCAATGACGGTTCCACGTTGGAAGACATTGACGATTCCATTGATGTTCCAGTATCAGGAATATATTATGCCGACAATTTTAATTGTCTTAATAGCTATTTTACTGATAATTCTTGTTGTGGAGTAGTAAAGCTTATTCGTGTTTGTAGATTACATGCCAAAGGCTCTAAGAACTCAACCCCAGTGACTTTGGAAGTGCGTCATGAGCAGTCCTTAAGCTGCAGTGCAGTAGACATTGCTGATTGAGCATAGCTCTATTCTGTTATGTTTTATACATATGCTTTTGTTTTGGTTTGCCCGTTAAGGAGCGAGACGCTCTTATGTGGTGTGACTCATTTCAGAAAATATGGCTGCTACAAGTTTTAAAGGACACATATATGCATTTCATAGCTTCAATGCTTTAAGATGTGATGAAAGAATTTATGGAGTCAGATGGAAGTAGGTCGAGGACTCGAGGTAAAATCTTTGTGTTCAACAAATAGTTTGATTCTCAGCAATATTGCGGTCAGGTGATCTTCCGAAGTGTTATGTATATTCGTGAGTACGTGCGTTAATTTGATCTAGATTACGCCAAAATCTGCCTAAAAGTGAGTTTGATCGTTCATTAACGTGATAGAACTGCAGTTGTCTAGACGTAGCTTTGGAGAGGATCCAGGCTTTGAATCAGCAGATAAGGTAGAGTTTGAAATCTCTGTTTTTATGGGAGGAAATTGAACTTGTGATTTTTTACCATGATTTTCTAATCATTATGAACTTTTGAACTGGTGTGGGAGATTTAATATGAATATTCATACCTCTTTTATATTATTATTTTGTCATGTTACGTTTGCCATATCTTGGCTATGCATTTTACACTTTCCATTATTGTGTTTTGCATTTCATATGTTTTTGGGAGTTTTCTATCATGTTTAATTCTTCCGACAGATGTCTGTGGACAGATGTCGGTGGACAAGTGGACTGTTTTCGAATAACATGTGGTGAGACTGGTTTTGACATGACTAATTATTGATTTGGGAGTATGTGTGAGTTTGGATATTTTTCAGGCTATTAGCCATCGGAGACTTCTTTAATCAGAAGTGTTTTACAGTTCAGAGTTTAGTTATCTAACTCGATATTTCATTTATTATGCATTTTAATCTTTGCTTTGTTTTATTCATTTCTTGTTGGGTTATTTGAATAATAAACCTATTTTTGTAGAAACTATTGCGTTTCTTTAAATGGTCCATTTAATTGATTTGGTGAGAATGAGTGCGATTTGGTGGGTGAACTTGGAAAACGAAGGAGAGAGAGAGAGAGAGGCTATACAGAGAGAGAGAGAGAGAGAGAGAGAGAGAGGCGATACAGAGAGAGAGAGAGAGAGAGAGAGAGGTGATACACGAGAGAGAGCTTAAAAATAGATGTAAGTGTTGCGTGTGAGCGAACGTTCATACGCCTCCGTTTCATGAATAAAGATCGTTGGAGCACGTTACGTACACCTTCAAAAAGGTGTTAATTCTGTCCTCGTTACATATACATAGTAGGGAAAAATTACATTCGGAATAGTAAACTTTGAAACTTTATTCGTGAAAAACTTACCATGTTATTTTTAGTCACTACCGTGCAAACTCAGAAAAAACAGATTTACAAACTATTCAAGTAAAATAAAAGCAGGATGTTATTTTTTGTGAGAACAATGATTTTAACTCGTGAATGCAGCGAATCACGACAAACGTTATACGAATAAATTGGAGAAAAAATATCCGTGTAGATAGTAGTGGCCACCATTAGCGCTCTTCATCGTAATTAGAATAGCCAGTATGAGTTCAAGACCATTCAAACCGGTGCATAGTGTCCATATATTCCTGGGAATTTTGACTGTCAATAACATTAATTATGCATGTATGAGTATAACAGTAAGAGGGGTGAAAATCTGAAGACCCATCCTTTCTCAGGTATTCAGCCTTACAAGTGTTCTTACAAATAATTAACACGAATAGCATCAGAAAAAGTAAACAAGATTGTGAGAGAAAGTAAATCCTTTTGAAAACATTGGAATACCTCTTGCGAGCTATCTTGAAGAGAATCTTTCCTCCCGGGAAGGGTTTCAGAGCCGCAAGAAAGATGTCCTCTTAAAGATCCATGGCCGCGCTATTTACTCACCGACTCCTCGCCGTCTCCGTCGGATTGGATTCCCTCGATAGCACTTGGGTTAAGCTTTGCCTGCTGAGAAAAAAGGGATTGTCTTCAGAAGTATTGCCACGTGTGTATGTATACGTGCATGAAGAACTGTGAATGCATACATGCATGCATTTATGCATGAAAGACTGTCATGGTATAAAAGGTGCTAGATAGAACTAAACATTTAATAGCAAGAATCAGTTAGAAGGTGCTTAGCTTTATACTTGTATTAAAATTATAAAGCAAGTAATTCAGAATTTCATTTAACTTCTTATCAATGTATACCTTACTATTGCAACTCTCGTTATTTAAGCAAGACATAGTTAAGCAGGATTAGCGTAAGATTAACTTTTACTTCCTACGTCAAAATAAGCTTTCTCGGTATTCTTCTTTTCGTTTTTTTTTTTTTTTTAGCACTGAATGAAAGCTGTGTACACAGTTAAAAGTTAGACTATCAGCCACCCTGATTCCTGCTGCCAGATTCACATGGTTCTTTTCTGTGAAAATAACAACTTTCCCACATGCTCTCAAGAGGTAGCTCATCCCACTGGTATTAAAATCTTTATTTTCAGTCATGCTCTTATGTTAATTTTTTTTCTATATTTTTCAAGGTTTTCAAATTATAGTAGCAATACACCGAAAGCACTCATTTGTCAATTTCAGATGTTTAAGTGAAGTTGTAATGTTTTGTCCTCTTTTCCTTGCCCATCCAGTTCTCTTATACGTTCCTATTTTTACCTTCCCCTGTTCGTTACCGTTCCTGACAGCTGATTTTGATGTAATATAAAACTACGTTTCTTGAAAATCTATCCCATCTGATTATGAGATTAAAAACCATAGATTGAAATGACACAAGAATTATTTTCAGATTTAAATTACCATGATTTCGGCATTAGTGCATTTAATGCACTCTTCTGGGAAATTGAATTTTTCAGCTGTTGCCGAAGCTTTATGCACATTTTGAAAACATGTGGTCGGTGCCAGATCGTAGCATTTCATTGGTTGTCTTCTGACATAATTGGATACATGTATTGGTGGTATTCTTGACTACCAGGGATTTGTATTCCCTTCATCTGTTGCTGAAAGTATTTAACATATGTAGTGGTTTCTTTTTCCCTACTCTGCTCCTTTTGCTCAAGTTCACCAGCGAGGACTCGATTTTTTCTAATAGCTATTTAAGCATACAGTCTCATAACTTATAATTTAGTAGATGATTGAAGAAAATGTAATTTTGTAATAACTGATACTTAAACCACCTGTGGACTAATGATGTCTTCCACAATACTCTGCTTGGATGGGCATTTGCCGCACTACCTTATTGAACACAGAGAAACGCTGTTCCTTCATCTATATTGCCATTGTTATATGTAGGAAGCTTTGCAAAATTTAATCTCTGGAATTAGCTACAAAACAATTTTTCAATTTTTTGCATATTCAATAATATCATTTCTAGCAAAAATAGTTTTAATAGTTCCAAAATATGCTCTAACAAACTAAGTTAGATTAACGCTGAGTATAAGAAAAAATCTGTTATAAATAAACTGTGCTTGAAATTTACATTTGAACTAAATGTCTCATAATAGTTCATGACGGGCCCAACGTTATAATTGAAGAATCTCTCAGTTTTGTATTTCATATGATAAAGTATGGGTTAAGTGCTATGAAAGTAATATGGCAGCAACATCTCAAGAGGCACTTAGGTCAGAAGGTTTCATTAATCGTAATATTAGAAAAATTATATTTACTTGAAAAATAGTTCTAGAGGAAGCGTATCATTAAAATCTAACCAACGTGACAAGATTTGTAACTGATCCCGTTCGAAATAAAAAGAATGAAGAGGTTTGCTATGGTTAAGTGCCTGTTTCATTTTACTGAAAGAGAGTAACATATCAGGGTATTTGATTATATTGCGTCATCCGAACGTCATCCCTTTGCCGTTAGTCATTTTCAGAGGCAACTGTGCGTTTGAAACTACTTGAAATGATACCGTTCCGGTCAGATTTCAATAGCAGAATCTCTCTCTCTCTCTCTCTCTCTCTCTCTCTCTCTCTCTCTCTCTCTCTCTCTCTCTCTCTCTCTCTTACACGTCCGCTACAGTGATTATGTTTATCGCACAACAATTATTAACATTTAAAACCACGGAACGAGATATCATCTCGTGTTTTCGGTGTTTTGTTATACCGAGAACACAGAATAGGAAGCAAAGATTTTCATACACTGATTTATCTTATTTTTCCGGCACCCATAAGCGATCCAAAACGCGATAGCCTCTACCCCAAGAGCAAGAACTATCAGCTCCTCAAGGAGAATGTTCCCTCAGTCCATAAGCTCTTCATGGGCTGTTCTCTGCCCTGGGGCACAGTATATCAAGGTCCCAGGCCACTGGCACTTCTCAATACTTCATTGTCCGTTAAATACTGCCACCTACCACCAGGGAAACAGTTGATTTAGACTGAATAATCCGACTGGTTAGCTGCTGATGACCCATCTGGCTAAGTGGTCGGAGTGACTTATACTGTGAAGGTTTTATGCTTACGCCAGATATATTCAATTCCACAGGTAATGAGGTGGAGTATTGATAATACGATTTGCTGAGGAGACATTTTTCTAAATCAGTCTCCATACATACACATACATACACACATACATATATATACATATGTATATATGTATGTATACATTATATATATACAGTATGGGGGTGTGTGGAATTTGCTTTAGAAATTTCTCGCTCCAGTAAAACGTATTATCAGTACCCCATCATCTCATTAAGTAAGTGTACACACACATATATAAAGGTGTGTGTGCATATATATATATATATATATATATATATATATATATAGAATTTATTTCTTTATTTGTATTACAGAAATTTAGATATATATATATATATATATATATATATATATAATATATAACGTAAAAGTGCTTAATTTATTATAGTGTGGTTATACTATATGTGTGTGTGTGTGTGTGTGTGTGTGTGTGTGTGTGTGTAAATTTATTTCTTTATTTGCATTACGTAAATTTAGATCAGCCTTGTCACCTTGTTTTTTCTAGGTTTAATATCTACTTTTAAGAGTCATTTTTGGCAAGATAGCCGTTGTTTTGAATGGGTATTTGTTTGCTGTTATTTTGGTGAACTTTTCCGGCAATATCCGTTGTCTGGTAATTTCTAGTGCTTAACGTAAAGTGACACCTTAATCCTTGGTTTTTAACATTATTCAGTGTGGTTATTGGCGCCTTCTTCTGCCTCCGTTGTTTATATTATCGAACTATCTTTTTAACGAGTGTTTTTCTGTTTTTACGGAAGGTGTTGATGAACGTCTCCTTAGTGATGTCTGGACGTCGGGCCAGCTCGAGTTAGTTCAAGGCTATAGCACTCCCCTGACATACTGTCCTTTGAGCAGCTGATTGATTTTTTGAATTTGGTTGACGATTGTTTGGCAGCTTTTTGGACCCACGTTACGGATCTTCTCCTTCGGCTGTTGTTCGCAGGTCTTCTTGTCACCTGCGACTCGAGTGTTTCCTGCCTTGAGCCGCAACTTGGGTCCTTCATATGAAAGACTCAGGTACTCCTGTCACCTGCGACTAACTGGTGGTTCCTGCTTTTCCCTGTTGAGGTATTTTGTCCTTCCTGGTTGTTACCAAGATTGATCTAAATTTTGTATTTATTAAGTATTAAATATTGTGCTAAAGGTCATAGTAAAAAACAAACACTCAGGAGAACTCAACAATATTTAATGCTATCCCTTCTTAATAAATACAAAATTTAGATCAACCTTAATAATAGAATTTTTGGTAACAACCAGGAAGGACAAATACTGGTCCTGGTAGGAATCCCACTGGATTCCCTAAAACTAATAAAGCTAAACCTATCAAAGAAAGATAAATAATAAGGAGGAAATGACAATTATTAATAAATATCTTGTTTGGATCCAACTTTTTGCTGGCCAGACCAAAAAACTATCCTAAGATAAATCAAAGACAGAAAGGAAGGCAGAGAAAACAAAACAAGAAAAATTATTATCCCTACCTATTACCACAAAACTAAATAAATGAAACCATATCTGGAATACTTATGAACCATCGGGTGACGTTATGAAGTCACAGCATAAACATGACACAATATACATATATATACTAGAATAATACAACTGCTATACATATATAGTTTTTCTCACATCAGTGAGGGCAGCAAAGGAGAAACAATTCCAGGGCCGTGATCAAATCGCCAATTCCGCTATCAGGGCAGGTCATGAACAACAGAGCATCCACACAAAAGGGAAGGTGATCCTATGCGAAAACCTAGGATACTTAGTCTTACCTGGTGTCAGCCTCCCTACAGATCGTTTCACGAGCTAGCAAGCTCCCAGACTGACAGTAGAAAACAGCTGATTCAGAGGCGCAGAAACCGCAGGCAAATCCCCATCAGTGCCGGGAGAAAGCGACGGCACCAATTCCCTGGGAATCCTCCTCAACAGGAAAAGCAGGAAACACTCAAGTCGCAGGTGACAGGAGTACCTGCGAGTCTCATATGAAGGACCAAGTTGCGGCTCAAGGGAGGAAACACTCGAGTCGCAGGTGACAAGAAGACCTGCGAACAACAGTCGAAGGGAAGATCCGTAACGTGGTCCAAAAAGCTGCCAAACAATCGTCAAGCAAATTCCAAAAATCAATCAGCTGCTCAAAGGACAGTATGTCAGGGGAGTGCTATAGCCCGAACTAACTCGAGCCGGGCTCCGACGTCCAGACATCACTAAGGAGACGTTCATCAACACTCGTAAAACAGAAAACACTCGTTAAAACGATAGTTCGATAATATAAACAAACGGGAAGAAGGCGCCTAACCACACTGAATAATGTTAAATTAAGCACTTTACGTTAAGCACTAGAAATTACCAGACAACGGATATTAAAGTTCAAAAATAATGTAAACAAATACCCATTCAAAACAACGGCTATCTTGCCACAAAATGACTCTTAAAAAGTAGATATTAAACCTAGAAAAAACAAGGCTGATCTAAATTTACGTAATGCAAATAAAGAAAATAATTTAAACTTACCTAATAATGCATATATGTGTATATATATATATTTTTTCTGTCTGTGTTCATGCGCGCACGTATAAGCCTTAATACAACTCCACCCTTATAGCCTTTACAACACGCAATTAGTGATACTGAAGACGACTATCTTTATGGTCTCAAAAGCCAGAAGTGAGTTTAACCTCCATTCCGGGGTATCGCTGTCTCACTTTACAAGATTTATAGCTTCATTTTAGTGAGAGAGAGAGAGAGAGATGGGATGATTCGAAAGCAAATGTTAATCGAGTTAAGCTTTAATCTTTAGTTACATACGAACACTGAATGCATTTCTGTAAATAAAGATAAAATTGAGCATTTTGTATATATTCATACATGAATACATACACACACGCACCCACACACATACACACACGCATATGTATATATATAATATATATATGTATAATATATATATATATTAATATTAATATATATATTAATATTAATATACATATATATGTGTGTGTATGTGTGCATGTATGTATGTAATCATTATGCCTTGGAATACTTTGCACTCAAGGTGAATTATATCATAGATAGCGGAATGGTCAAAGACAGTATCAAAATGTTCAGGTTCGAATCCTAATCGGAGCAGAAGCCTTTTGAATTATAATGAGGGCACAAACAGACAGACAGACGGCTGAAAAATATATTTACGCCTGACAGGAAAGAGGGGAGCCATGGACTAATTACTGACAGGTCAGTGCCCCATTTACAAATCAGGTTGGGTCACACCTTTGCTTTTAGGCGCAGTATAAACTACCTTCCTTAAAATCAATACATTTTACACATTCTTTTAAAATAAATGGATCGAGTTTACACATTGTTTGGCTGATATTCTTATCTTACACAGGCTTACCTTTAAACAGCCTGAATCATTCATGTTTCTTCTCCAACATCATATTAGAATATAATATTTTACGCAAATGACCAATTGATGATTTTTATTCAAACTATCACAAATTGAAATGGCACTGTTATCCTGTGCATTCACTTTGTACATTGTTTATTATCTTTTCCAAAGATTTTCTAGTTTGACCAACGTAGAAAATTTCACATGGCTTACATGGAATTTGATGTGTGTGTGTACACATTTATATATATATATATTATATATATGTATATATAATTTTATCACACCGTGATTTATATACAATCATGAAGCTACAAATGTCGTTTAATATCAATTCACGCTACTTCAGGAATATCCCCCGATGGTATTATCACCGAATGGGAATTTTTATGTGATAAATTGATCGGTACCGCCGGGTCTCGATCCCTCGACACAGTACCTTCCAACGACTCCAGTCGACGGTCAAACCACTGAGCCACCAAGAGAGGTTTAGTGCTATCGAGAGAGCTCCTATGAGTTAGCGAGTCTTTTCAATGAAATTAGCGGTTTCTTTAAATGGGATCAAGGCACTGCTCGTAAAAACCTGGATAATTAATGCCTTCCTGGCGATCTCGCCAAATTATAAGCAGCACTATAAATGGGTGGCGTAATCACCCTCTTAGCGTTTCCGTTCTCCCAATCTTTGATAGATCATATCACGGGAGAAAGCATCGGGAGATATAACAGAAGTTGCTTGAATAAATCTAAAAAATCTTTATCTAAAAGAAGTTAGCGTTGTATCCAGTATTTATGTTGCTCTGTATTATAATTACCAGTGTTTAGCTGATATTCTTCAGGCTTAATTTCTGGGTTATTTATAAAGGAGACCTCGTCCACTATTTTGCCTAGGTAGTCTTTAAAGCATGAAGCCTTCAACGTAAGACTAAAATTTTGGCGTTAGAAGTTCCCTGCATGAATGAGACAGTTTTTAAATCAGATGAAGTTTCTCCTCTCCTGAGTAACTTAACATGGAACATAAAAGTAATGCAACCCACCCCATACTTTTATTTAGATTTTCCCCCTTTAATGTAGATCAAACCATACACAGGAGATTCTTAGTAGCCTGGTGTACTTTATATACTCTAGAAACAATAAAAAAGGCTGATTTCATTCCTTAAACTTTCTAAGCCACATTGAGGTTTAAGGTCACCGACTCATGTTTTTTGTATAGAAATATATTCAATCCATATTTACTAATTCAACGCCTTATCCGTAAAATCTTGTACTGGAAAATGTATATTGCATTTTGAAGAACACCAGATCCGTCAAGAAACGACGAAGTCGCCCTTGAGTATTTTATGAAGAACATCCTCTACGGGAGCTCGGGTCTTTCAAGGGCGTTACAAACGCATGTCAGCAGTGTGTTTTAGGATACGTAAATGTCAGAAAGATCAATCTGAAATGTAAGAAAATATAATGCTGCCATCTGAAATGAGACGTAAAACAAATGTAAATGTTTTAACAGTACTCATAAATTCAGTAAAGATGGAATCTCTAAATATGCTATAAGGTTTGATTATCATTACTAATTCTTGTCATTCAAATATCCAGAAAGAGACATCTTTGTCTGCATTCCTTATAAAATATTAAGATCCAAAACTTATGATAATGATTAATATTCTAATAAGTTTCTTAAAAATGCTCCATTTTACCGACAAATGGAACTCTCCTTGCTATCAGTGTTCGATGTGGCTGACTCAACTCACCCCACCGAAACTCATCCTCAGGCATTATAATGAAGCTCGGCTGATTTAGTCTTAGCAAGAATTGACAACGAATTTTTCATACTGCTTTGCTGGGCTAAGTACAGAAGACTGGTCTGAATTATATTGCTACATTCTGAATTTTCCTAAAATGATTTTCAAGGTTCTAAATAACCTCTTGGGTGGTAAGGCAATAAATAGTCACTAAAATCCTCATTCTTAATTCTCCTTTGTGTTATCAGAAGCTGCACTAGCAACTAAACATTCTTGCAGTCTCTGTTTTGCTGTCAGTTACGTGCATCACACACATTGTAAGTATCGTCATACTGGGTCTCGCAAAACTTCCTGTCACGCACACCATCTCGTGAGATATCAGTACAAATACATTACCTAAATCTTATTAATAACTACGAGCTACACCGTACAATTCTTAGTAGAGACAAGCTGAAACACTCAGTTCAAATTGTCTTTAATGGCTAAGCGAGTTGTGCACCAGGACAAACGCCAATTGGAAATGTTAAGTATATCTTAGTTTAACCAGACCACTGAGCTGATTAACAGCTCTCCTAGGGCTGGCCCGAAGGATTAGATTTACTTTACGTGGCTAAGAACCAATTGGTTACCTAGCAACGGGACCTACAGCTTATTGTGGAATCCGAACCACATTATGACGAGAAATGAATTTCTATCACCAGAAATAAATTCCTCTAATTCTTCACTGGCCAGCCGGAGACTCGAACGCTGGGCCAACAGCGTGCTAGCCGAGAGCTCTAGCCACCCCTCCAAGGAAGAACTGAATAGGTAATGCTGCGACATGACATGTCAAATGTCACAGAAATTAGGTACATTCTGTTAATTTCCTATCAGGTCAGACAGATCCTTGCAGATAACTGCATATGAATACAAAACTGTCACTGGTATTCGCACTTTGTCTCTTGTGGATCTATTTTTTTTTTCTTTTTTTGTGCAATTACATTGTCCTCCATGCGAGTTTTTAATGTCAGCTTTGCTATATTTCATAGATGATTTTCCACGCCACTGTGCTTTTTTTAACGATAATAAAACATATTTTATGCCAGCAAGTTCTAGTTGCTCTTGCTTGCCATATCATAATGACCGTGTAATGTAAAATGGAGAAAAATCGTGGGTACACAAATTAAAATCCTGAGAGTTTTGACAGTTATGCTTTCATTTCCTCTTAACCGAATGTAATTTCTACCATTTGATTTTATTTGAGTTTTGCCACGCGATTGTCTCTCGTCTGCTACAAAAACGCTTGCAAGCGCCATCAGTCCGTGTGACGTCAGAACCTGAATGCATAAAAACAAACCAAGTAAAATGAGTTATTGCGAAACAGACGCCATTTCGTCTGACGAGGTTTTATCGTTATATCATTTTTGAAGTTGACTTTTTAGAATCCTATTTTATGCTGTATATATACTTTTAAAGGTTATTTGAACATCTTTATATACATAATTGTAGTCCCTACCATTCAAGTACTGACTACAGTGCCATGTTACAATCGAATCTTTTGGAAAGTTTTGCTGTCCACACGAGTTCTTATCTAACCACATGGGATATTTTATTAAACGCACAAGTTTTATTCAGTAAACCTTATTTATATTTATGGGCCTTTAATAGAAAAGTTCTACATGGCACGTTTTCTGAATATCTGTTTTTCAACTCTAGCTGATAACCAAAGAATGCACACACTGATGCATGTATACGGACAGAAAAATGAATTCACGCTTTCATAAAAATAATTTGTTTATCCATAAGGTAATCCAACTTTCTAGCCGATATCTTATATCTTATATTTTTGCTTGCAGTAGCTCAAAAAACACCATAATAACCGAGCACCCTTGGTAAGTTTCAGGTAAATTTATGAGGTCCTTTGTACTGCAAACAATACATTCGTCCTTAACTACACAGCAGTACATATCAGTATTCGCGGAATACCCACCTGTCGTGACGAATTCTCGGACGAAACTCCCCAAAGGAAACTCTCTCTCTCTCTCTCTCTCTCTCTCTCTCTCTCTCTCTCTCTCTCTCTCTCTCTCCATATGAAAGTTTTAGTAGCTATCACGGTGCATGATGAGCGCTATTAACTTTTTTCTCGCCCTTCCTTCTGGTTTCAGAGTCGTCTGAGACATGCAAATACAACCAAAACGTCTGTTTAATTTGTACTCTTCAGCAAAAACTCCTGTGCACGGATTGCTGGAACCTCATTCAGCAGAAAAAAAAAATGATAAATCATTTATTGACTCTTGGCTAAAGGCAGATCGCTAGTATTGCAGGCAAGGTTTTGATACAAGTGATATTCCTATTTTTGGAAGAAAATAATGTGTACCGGTTTACACCATTATATTATTTTATGCTCTCTAAATATAACATTTCCCTTAACCGACGATTAATAGCTAGTCAGCCCTCCTCTCTCTGTTTTATATATATATATTATATATATATATATATATATATATATATATATATATATATATATATATATATATATATATATATATATATATATATATATAATGTATGTATATGTAACCTATATATATGTGTGTGTATTTATATATATATATAAAACACACACACACACACACACACACACACACATATATATATATATATATATATATATATATATATATATATATATATATATATGTGTACGTATAATATATGTAGTGTGTGTTTTCATCAAGTGCGTAACCACAGGAAAATAGAAGTCATTTTAGAAGAATGGTAAAAGGTAAAAAGAAAAAATAACCACCAGATGGTTAGTTGTTGAAATATAATAAAGAAAGAGATCACCCTGGAAATCCGGTCTCAGTATGAAACGACATCCTTAACGTTAGGAACTATCGAAAGGGTGACCAAGCAATTTACCAAGCGTGTACAAACAAATTAGGTTTAAGACCCCGCTAGCCAGTTAACAGGACGTACTGAAGACCCCATGTGTACGTACAAATCGTGCATTCGATTTTTAGCCAGTTCTCACAGAATGTTGGTGCTTTTTGGTTGTTATGTAAGTGATTTTCTAGTGCGGGTGTAATTTTTTTCATCACACAGGTTGCAGGGAATTTCGTATATCCAGCCAGAAACATCATGAGGAGAACTTCTTGTTACCAAAACCTTGACGATGAAATTACTGAAGACAACATTCATGGTGAAAACCTCCAGAATCCTAGAAATCTCCAAACACTTACTCGCCATATGGTAACTAGTCATCATATGGTAACTTTTCATCGTACCGTAACTTTTTATAATTAAAAAGCTGTTGATAAATATAAGCAAAGAGAATAAAAGTCAGGTTTATACATATTTGATAAATTTTATGGTCACCCTCAACATAGTTCTTAACTTGAAGTATGTTGTTTCATATTGAGACCGGATTTGCCATCTGGTGCTTTTTTTTTTTTTCTTTTACTTTACCATTCTTCTAAGCTGTGTCCTTTGTGCCCCGAAGATGCGTGAATAGACGTGAAAGCACTTGGGACGGATCTTCTGACTGTTATTTTCCTGTGGTGTTCGCTTATACTAAATCACGTAGATCTGCTTTGATTTTTTTAGCATTTTTGTGTGTATGTTTATGCTTGTGATTGTGTGAGTGTGTCTGGTTAAATATATTTGGAAATAAGCCACGGTGATGATCTATCATCGTCTTAATATGTAGCGGATGCGCTTTTCTCTACTATCCTTCTTCAGTGCAGATGGCAGGTATATGAAGAATCCCTTTCATGCTATCATGAGAATGAAACCCAGAACGCGATAGTAAGCGTGAGCATTCTTGAGTTCACTCAACTGTGGTGAATATTCGCAGCTGAGGGAGCTATGGCGTATCTTATTTTCAGTATAGGGCCGGAGTTCGAATCCCAACGTGGAAATTAAACATTGCATTACTTACGCCGCTCCTCGATTCAAGGCTTGTAGTTATCTAATAAGCTTATCGAAATGTGCGGGAAATAAGGGAGTTAGAGGTTATTGTAGCTATTAAAAATACATATATGCAAGGGAAAGTTGCCGCTATATTCCATATACGATATAGTATAAACGTGTGTGACACTAGCTTCGCTCTGATTTTGCCCATATACACGTATATGTTGGATAATCCAAGAAAATATTCTCATCAACTTCTCTACTTTGCGCTATCATAGAACATACGCAATATAATTGTCTAAAAACTAAATGCATTAGTTTCCTATTATGTCAATATTATAAATAAAAAGAAAAGATTGAACTATAAGCAAGGAACAACTAAAGTTTTCTACTGCAGCGTACGTCAGTGTCGATAGCTGTAGAGTTCTTCTTCGTGTTGTTATCCTCGGATTTAAATAGCTCTTTGTTGTTTAATAACATTATACATTTATTGTATGAGACACCGCATCAACTTGCGTTTTCGTATATAAATGAGTAGCTGTAAAGCGGGAGAGAGAGAGAGAGAGAGAGAGAGAGAGAGAGAGAGAGAGGTTGGGGGCGAGGGGCGTTTAAGTGCATGCAATCAAAATCATTTCTAAACCATCACAAAGTTAAAATGGAACTTTTCTTTAAATTTTATATATTCTTGTTACTTAAAATAGGAGGTTGCTGTCATCTCAGGAAATAGCAACACTGCACATAAATGTCAGTCTAAGAAAATCCTCTAAAAATATAACAAAAGTACCGAACATTCATGCCACGAAAAATGTCAGGAAAAGTTGCTGAAGTAAAACCAACAAATGAAAAACTCGACAGTTAAATTGTACAATTATTCATTCACAGTTCAAATATTAAAGAAAAATTGAAGGTAGTAGTTCTTTAATGCATAGTTATCTTCGATGTAGTCACTTGACTGGTCTGTAATAAAAGATGTAGCTGAGGAGGAAGGGATGGCTTCATAGAAACGAGGCAGTGGTGAATTTTTCAGTGGACATGAAGAAGCAATGATGTTATCCTCATCTAATCTCCCATCTGCGCGTCTTGTAAATAAAAAAAAAAAAAACTACTCTAAGTTAACGTTTAAGATCTAGGTCCACGGGAACATTCAGTCGATAGACTCGTGTCCAAAAGGTGATCATTTGGAAGTTCAGCGGTTTTGAAAATATAGTGAACCATTTATATTTTTTTTAGGAAATTCGAGGTATCAAACAGTCCTCATAAGTCAGTGGAAAAAAAGAGATGGGCAAAGAGAAAGACCAAAATATTCCATAGCTGGAGATAACAAACGAGCCTCGCCATGCTTAAAGGGAATATAAAATTCTCATTGATCAAATGCAGTGACCCCTGCAAACTCTGGTACCGAAGCTGAGGAGAGAGGAATACATGCATAAAGCTGGAAACTTTTAGGCCTCTTTTGTATGAATAACGGTTTTTGCATTGCCGTACAGGAATAGTTTAGAACTTTCCCACAGGTGGGGACTGTAGGTTAAGTACAGAACATGCCTGAATCTATAGAGTAATACTCTTTGATCACGTAGTTGAAACAGAAAGTCTAAACTCAAAATCTATATAGACGTCTTTAAGTGATAAAATTTGGACATAGCAAAAATTCTCATTCAGGATTTTTCCAGAACCACACAAACAGACGTACGAATTAAACTTTGAGTATACGACCTTGGATTATTTCCCAAAACATTCAGTTATCAAACTGCATAGTCTGATTTAGCTGCTTCTAGCAGACAGCCGTAAATATTTTGAAACTCGTGAAGAAGGCTGTTATTAGAGCAATTAGAATGAGAATGCGGAATCTGCTGTCCAGTGTTCTATTAATGGGATGCATAAGACTGTTATTGATCGAGACAGAGAGAGTGTCACGAATAAACCTGGAGAGGTGCCTGTCCACATTACGATATAAACTATGCTCGCACAATGAGAATGTGGGCGAACGGTAATTACTCCACAAAGAGCTAAGTGTGCTGAGCGTCGTTGCAATTACAGGTCTTGTATGTGTTACTGGCAACATGACTGGATGTAATGCTTCTGAATATTGTATGACAGCACTGGGGTGTCATGTTGGCTTTTCGTAAACTTTTTTTATACGTATATTATGATTATGTGGATATGAATTATGGATTGCTGCCGGGGTTTCTACTCATTCCAACCAAAAATACCCTCTCCATTGATTTTGTCGAGCAGGATAACTAAAACGTAAACTGGATTGGAGTTAAGTATCCAGTAAAAATAATAGGAAACCGTAACTTGTAACATTAAACCATATTTCACCTATGTCCCAAATCTTGAACATTTTCGACCTTCCAATATTTGATGCTGAATTCCATTTTATGTTATTGAAAAAACTTGAGTCATGAGTTAACTTGCCATATTGATAACCATGAGTTTTCCCACTTTCAATGTAGAATAGATAATTCCATGTGTAGCTTTGCTAAAGAAAATCTCATTGAATAGACTCTACTCATGGAGTAGGATCGTAAGTTTCAGCTAAACTGTAATTCACTGAGAATTTTCTAGCTTCATCTTATTCATTATGAAATATGCGTTGTTTACGCTACTCGTACGTATCTTCAATACTTTTAGCCTTACAAGTGCAACACTGAAGCGGTACTTTTCATAAACATTCCCTAAACAATTTTTAAGCAAGGGGTATGTTTCAGTACAACTCATGAACCTTGCATTTCTGGTAAAAAAAAGTCGATATTATTTATCAATATTTTCAGCTCTCTCTCTCTCTCTCTCTCTCTCTCTCTCTCTCTCTCTCTCTCTCTCTCTCTCTCTCTCTCGTTCTTTGTAAAGGTAAAAGGAAATTTTCAGTATGGCAGACACCTCCAACCAAATGTTCTTCCTCTCAGGAAATACGCTTATGTGTTACAACAGCAAAGATAAAGAAATTTTGAATTTTTGCATGGCCTAAAAGTTTCACTTTTAAATTATTGCTATCTAAAATTTTACCCTTTGCTAAGTCGGTATCTAATTCAATATCATCAAAGTTTATTGAAAATACATTTCTACGTTATCACGAGCATTTTTGTAGTCACTTAGACCCGCTAAAATATAAATTAGGTTTAGCGAAACTCCCCTCCAACTCGGGAATGAATGGGCGTTTGTTGACAATTTATGTAAGTTATCTAAAGCCTTTTCTCTTCTTTATTGTAAAGGAATGGCAGCATTAAGTGAGTATCAGCAGCAGCTTCAAGATTCCAAATCAGGGCCCATTTGTTTTGAAAACATTGATTATTCTTTTCTTTATCTAAAATTGCCTATTTTTTACAGGTATTGACGTGGATTTCGTTATGCGATTATGACGCTTTTTTACTCATGACAAAAGTATATTATATAAAGTCCATTAGGAGACTCTGCTAAATCCTGCAAATAACTACCTTTTTAATACCCGTAAATCCTCAGCGAACACTGAGCTTATAGTAGCATCACTGGACCTGATATCAGATCTATTCAACTATGACCTTTTACGTCAAAAACGTGCCACCATATTTGAAATATCTCATTAATTTTGGATGGACAAAGGTAAATTGCGCAAGCATGTGGACACCTAGTTCATTTTGGTATTTTAAAAATCTAGCAAATTTTGTTCCAACTGTTGTCCTTCATCGTTTTGAACAAGCGCTAGAAAATTTCACCGTTACGACTCAAAATAGCTCATGATTGATAAAATCCAGCATCCGTGTTGATTTCTTTTAACTCTTTGTGGTTATTTCAATTAAATGGCATCACATTAGCCTTTCGTTCCCCTAAGAATTCTCTTGAATAAAGCAATTATATGAATAAAATTCAAAGCGCCACAACTTTTACTGGTAGAGCATCAGGTGGTCTGTATTTTCTCAGCGAATAACGTCTACATTTTTTAAGAGTTTTGCTCAAAATGTCATGCATTAGTGACATGAATTCATCGTAGTGTTGTTCAGTTACAATACGAAAAACAGCAGATATACTTGGAGTATCTTGCAATCGCGATATTTGCCTTTTTCATTTGTTATTTGAATGACAGTTCCAATTCTTTTTATATACACTCACAGGTGTGCATATATGTATATTTTAGCACTAGTGCCAGCCCGTGAACATCGCTGTTTTGAGCGCTTATGCTTATACAACGAACTTGAGATGGCTGTTAGCGTTACCTTTAACCTGCACAATGTTCCAAATGATGAATACTATTATTATTATTATTATTATTATTATTATTATTATTATTATTATTATTAGGTTTGTATTGTAGTTTCTCAATCTCGAATGAGTTTCTATGTAGCAGCAGGTAAATTGTATAGCAGCTGTCCAAAGTTCATTTATTCCTTGACGTTTTGATATGACTTTCTACCATTTTTTTAAAGGCTTCATTCACCTTTCAAAAATGGTATAGAGTCCTACCGAAACGCCAATGAATAAATGAACTTTGGACAGCTGCTATATATTATTATAATAATTTGTTCTCTTTTTTTTCTATCTCAGTCTTTCTATTCGACTGGGTGGTATTTATAATGTGGGGTTCTGGGTTGCACCCTGCCTCCTAAGGAGTCCATCAGTGCGCTGTTAATAATAGCACGCTCTTCTGCGTGAGTCCTGGAACTACTTCGGCTTCGAGGTTTTCCAGGTTCCTTTTCAGGGATCTTGGGATCATGCCTAGTGTTCCTGTGATTATGGGTAGAATTTCCACTGGCATATCCCATATCCTTCGTATTTCTGTTGTCAGGTCTTGATACTTATCATTTTTTTCTTTTTCTTTCTCATCTACTCTGGTGTCCCAGTTGTGTAGAAATAGGCAAACTATATGTATTCATACAGTCAGCAATCAGCATCAAGTCTGGTCTATTGATTATTATTATTACATTCCATCGTTTTTCTTTAGGTATTGATCACACTGGGAAATAGTGACCCCTGACTAGCCTTGTCAAAGGACCCAAATATTAGTGAACCTGGCATACATATCAAGGTTACAGACCTATATCTTTGTACTAATGTGGCAATTATATACGTCGAAGAACTTTTTGTCATAAGATTTATGGGTAAACTCTTTTGACACTTTACAAGTGCATTATCGGTAGTCTCAACTGAACTAACAATGCTGTTTGAGACGTAAATTGATTAAAATTGCAGGATTTTTTGAACTCTGGAAAACCAAGGAATAAAAATTCCGAGTAAAATGGCTACACACAAAATTTCTGACTGCACGGCTTACTGTAACCCATTAATGGGTTAAGGTCTGAAAGGCGTCATTTTGCGATTTTATCAGTGGTTCCCAATTTATAGGATTAATCACTTCATATATTTAAAATGACAGATAAAATGTGGCTTTAGAATGCATATGTTTTCTCTCCATCAGGATACATTTCTGTTTTGATAACATTTTATTTTATTACACTTACTTGATCTCATTATATATAGTATATATATATATATATATATATATATATATATATATATATATATATATATATATATATACACATACACGAAAGTAACTGTTCCCATGCAAGACTAATAATGTAACTAAATTTTTTGGACACTTTTATACCTCATTTATTTAATTCATCAGAATATTCTGCTCGTTTCTCATATTCTCAATTCATTTATTACTCCTTGGTGTTGATTTCCGATCGATAAATGTGCGCTAGTACTCAAATCATAATTTCGACCATTAAATAAAAGGTAACAAAATCACTAGCTTTGTCTACAAGGTCGCGGATGATAACTTGGTAATCAAAGCAAAAATATCGACATTTAGCAACAAAGTATGGAACCCTGGCAGCATACTGACTAACTGATCGGTTATATGGATAAGGCAGTATCTCCAAACATATTTGATAAATCTGGTGAGCTCTGTAAATTCCAAATTTACGCGAAAACGCTGATTACAGTGTCCTGTTTTCAACCGAGAGAATGATTGAACTTAAGGTTATGATAGTAGGAAATCCTTATATACATATCCTAAGATCCTCATCCGTGTACGTAAAGAATGTGAAGCTCAGAAAAAATGTGTCTACACAATTTCAAAACATTTTCATAACGCATAAATAGAATGGACATATTCGCATGTAAAATGTTCTGAGCAGTTCAGCGGATGTTTAAAAAAATAAAATCTGTCAATTTCCCAAAAACAAGAGATATCAAGCAAACAAAATTCTTGCGTGTATATATATGTGTATATATACATACATACATACATACATACATACATACATACATACATACATACATACATACATACATACATACATACATACATACATATATATATATATATATATATATATATATATATATATATATATGTATACAGTATATATAATTTATTTTCATTAAATTACAAAGACGTCATTAGATACCACAAAACGGTAGGAATGACAATAAGTAATCAGTGTAATAACTTGACAACAGAAACAAATTTTAAGCTTGAAGAACGGATTAATATCGGGAGAAAATTCGTCTCTTGTTATTTTATTGCATCTCAGGATACGAACCGAACTTTCGACTCGTGCGGGTTCACGCTAAGCAGCCGGTGGATATTTTATGTATAATGCTACTTCAGTGACACGCAAGACTCCTCATTAAATTTCCAGTGTTCATTAGCAATGACATGAACATTGTACCCAGACGCTACGCCATCTCAGAGCTACGCGTATATTATTTATTTATTTATTTATTTATTAATATATAATGCTTTGGAAGCGTTTTGCACATGGGGTTTACCCACGCTCAGAGGTTAAAGTATACACGTGGCGGTAGCAGTTGTTTTTTAAAGACATCACTTGGGGGAAGTAATTTAATAGTAATAAATTTTACACACGCACGCTAACACAGACAGAGACAAACACGCACACAATAATATATATATATATATATATATATATATATATATATATATATATATATATATATATATATATATATATATATATATATATATATATATATATATATATAATATATATACATATATATACATATATATATATATATATATATATATATATATATATATATATATATATATATATATATATATATATATATTACCATTAATTTATTTCCATTAACAGGGTTGGCTCAGAAAATAACACAGCAGCCACCAACCCTTTTATACTTTAACGTCTGAGTCGTGGATTAACCCATCTGTAGAAAACCTCCAAAGTATTAGTGATTTCATAGACCTCCACGGACTGCTCTTCGGTTGAGTGGAAAACCCCTTTGCGCATATACTGTCATTCACCACCTCTCTTACATGCCTCCTGAATATTAAGGCCTTTCTTTTCTAATGCCTCGTTCGCCTACACTTTCCAGGTCTTCCTTTTTTTCCTCCCTCCTAACAACTATGAATTATATTCTCTTTGCACAACCCTCTCCTTTTCCATTCTTTCCATATGACCAACATATCAAACGTTTACTCTCGTTCATGCCTCCACTTAGGCTCTCCTTTTTACTACTTCATATACGTAGTTCCACATTTCTTACCCTTCCAAATCTTATTGAGACATATATTACACAACCATATTACACCCCAGAAGCTGTCTCTTTTTCTTTCATTCGGTTCATCGTCCACACTTCACTCCCATGAAGGAGAGTTGGATCAACAATCCCTTTGCACGCACGTAGTTGCCATTGTCGTCAAAGGAGATAGTTTCATCCGTCATTCTGGGGCATTTCTTGCTGATTACAGAGAAGTAATACAGAGAAGTAAGACATAACGTTCAGGATTTCTGGGCATTGGGTACTCTGATTTGATGGTGAAAAATGAAGGAGGTGATGCTATCTAGAGCTTTCTTTCTTATGTGGTTGACAGATTTCATTTGTTAAAGGGCTATACTTCCCTTATCAAAATCTGCTCAGTTAATCTAATGCTTCCAGCATTGAATGGCATTAAAACATGAGCTCGGAATGTGGGAAGAAAATTCTTACCTGAAAATAGAAGTATTTAAAATGTCTCCACACTATATTTTTTGGTGCCTAGAACACCAGTTTATTTTGACTTACGAGCTTTCTCTTGCTCTCTCTCTCTCTCATTTATTTTTTATTACTTCTAGTAACTACGATTTCAGTATATAACCCAGTAACTCAACACGACATCATCATCGTCACGTTAACATTTTCTCATCTCACTCACAAGCATGAATAACAGGAATTCTGTAATATTTACTTTCTTCATGGAATGCCTGTTAAATTAGTCATATTCAGATATGAGTCTGTAATATCCTTTTTAACCTTTACGCACGCCTTTAACAGTCAGTAACTCGAGGTCTTTTATTTCTTGTGACACTTTTGCAGCATTATAAACGAAAGGACATTTGATATTTAGCACACTCAGCAATGAAAATCAGGAAAAGCAGCAAAGAACAAAAATGATATGTAGAAATGGCTTTCAGTGAATGAATGAATGAAAAATAAAAACTAAAGGAATAAAAAATTAATGCACGTTAAAACATGAATAATTTACCTTCAGCAAACAAAACCAGGAGGTAATTTTATCTGAGCGCTGCTTACATTTTTCACAAGAATAGACAGAATTTTTTAAAAGTTAGAATGAGTCCACAAAAGGAATGATTTTGTGAAAACTGAACATTCATTGAAAAAGTGCAGTATAAAATTAATTCACAAAAAAGGAAAGATTTCAAAAACAAGTTCCACATCAATCTATTGGACCACGTCGGTGCTTCAATAAACGAAAATCAGTTTCAAAGTTATTTTGTCAATGTATTCGTTATCTGCACAAAGAAATCCTCGATCTCTCAAAGTTTCTTAGACCTTTGAACAGGGAGGGAGAAGTTTTACCCTGACCACAAAATGTTTGTGTCAGTAAAAAAAACTTACTTTATATTTTAAATTAGTACATGCACAGAGTTCATACCAATCTTGCCGTACTAGTAAACGTATTATATAATAACACTGCCCTTCACTGACCGATCATTTTGTATCATTGATTCACAATAATTCGAAAAGGGAATTGTGACTGTTGTGAGTAATGATTACAATAATACCAACAAAACATACTTGCATATGCTTTCTAACTCTTATGTCAGCACAAGTTGGTTAAAAGGCTAATCTAATTTCGTCTTCCACGCGCACACACACACACACACACGTAGTTATCAATTTTAACAGAAACGAAAAAAAGTTTATACACAGTAGCTGATGTGGAAATCGTTTTGAATTGGCAAAGAATATTGTGATTAAGCATTTAAGAGTTTCCTTTCCCTGTTAACGTCCTGAAAAAAAATTATCTAATTAGCGAAACTATAAAGGCTTTATAATAATTTGTAATGGTTGATAAACAAGCCACATATGACTTCTCCAGAGCCACTTAGCGTATATAGTCAAATTGGCATTTTACGCTTAAATGAACATGAGTATTTGAAATCTGTCTTGACTTGATTTTGATTTTGAAATTTAGGCTGTCAAGACAAGCACTGAGGTACTTCCGGCCATTCAGCGCTGTAAGATAGTGGAAAGAGGAAGAGGGAGTGTTAGAAAGCAAGATAAAAGCGATTCAGGAAATGAAGAAGATGAATCACAAGGACTAAAGGTGGAACTGGGAGAAAACCCTACGGTTGCACTAAAAAGCAACAGTTAAAGATAGTGGACAGCAAGACTGAAGAAAGGAAGCGGGAATAGAGGCAAAGTAAAAGTCTAAAGAGTGAAAATCGCTAACCCCAAAGGGGCACTGCGAACAATACCAAATCAATACAGTTTCCCCACAGGAACAGAGTGTCTTGACTACATCCAGTGAAAATGTCGTGAGCAGCCAAACACGTGAACACTCTAACTCCACTTTTCAGATCAGGTTCAGACTTCACAACTATATATATATATATATATATATATATATATATATATATATATATAATATATATATATATATTGTGTGTGTGTGTGTGTGTGTGTGTGTGTGTGTGTGTAATATACATTGTTTATATAAATATATATATTTTATATATATAAATGTACATTATATATATAAGTATATGTGTGTGTGTGTGCGTGTAAATACTAACAGTCTTCATATATCTAAAATGTAGATTTTCAGAGTAGTTTAGCAGGCTATAATGAAAAGAATCTTTAAACACGGTGTTCGAAAAGAGTGAACTATACCAATATATCCTTAATTTAATTTTTTTTATACAGAGGAATCATATACCAACAGTATATATATATATATGTGTGTGTGTGTGTGTGGGTGGGTGGGTGTGCAATTGTCAAAAACCACGATTCCCTCTTAACTTCTCGTATTCTTCACGGTGGTCACTGCAAAGTCTGAGTTCCAAACGCAAGAATATGAAGTAACTCTGATGCCCGTAGCAGGATTCGAACCCTCATCCGGAGTACCAGAAGGAAGTCACGTTGCCAGCATGACCACCAGAGGGATAAAATTTAATTGCCGCTCACATACATATATCTGTCAAATTCAGATACATTCATCAGAGCTGGGATAGACCCATCCTTGCCATCGTACCCAAGTGGCAATCGTTTTTACTGGTTTTTAGTCAGAAAAATATGTAGAATCTACTTGTCACTTTTTACCAGGTGCGTCTCAAATTTTAATACCACAATGCCCTCCTAACTTCTCGAACTCCTTACCTTTTTTGGCTGTCCTTTTCATTACAAAGCCTTGAGATCCAAATGCAACAATATGGGGCATTTCTGAGGTCCGTTTCTTGTAACACAGGTCGTCAACGTGACCTCGTCTGATACTCCGGATGCTGGTTCGAATCATACTCGGGCATCAGAATTGCTTCGTATTATTAGAGTTGGATCTCAGGCATTGTAGTGAACAGCGTATCCATAAAGTATGAGGAATTCGAGAAGTTAGGGAAGCATTGTGGTTTTCACAATTACATATGTATCCGGTAAAGAGAGACCAGTAGATTTAGGACACACACACACACACACACATATATATATATATATATATATATATATATATATATATATATATATATATATATATATATATATATGTGTGTGTGTGTGTGTGTGTGTGTGTGTGTGTGTGTGTGTCTTTGCAAGTTTGTATAAGTTCTAGGTTTGCGTCGGCCATATCATATATAATTTCATTTCTGAAGTGTGTGTGTGTGTGAGACACTCGTCGCATTGTTTATAGCCAGGAAGACAGAAATGCAAAGCGATCTGATAATTATTATGTGTCATGCAAATGCAGCAAAGCGGCAGGCAGTAAACTATAGACTGAAATGCTATATAGTTTCTTAGATTTTTTGTGTCTCTCGAGCTCTCTTAAATAAAGGGCTGTTCTAATATCCAGCCCTGAAATGTTTCAGTTCTCTTGTGGCCGGAAGACTGGGATAATTTTATGGCGAGTCGTTTGATTGAGGAAACGTGAGCATAAATTTAAAAGCTGGGAATAAATTTGCAAACAGGTCAACGCGAACTCTGCAAGATGCAAAACATGTTGCGTCATCTATATATAATACGGCTCTGTTTCTGTGGAAAAGTATAAATGCTCTCTCTCTCTCTCTCTCTCTCTCTCTCTCTCTCTCTCTCTCTCTCTCTCAGACACTTGAATTAATTCATAAAACTACACAGAGAAAATGAAGTCAACACTCCTCAGAATTGCTCAAAACAATCATGGACACACGTACGCGCACTTGATTAAACTTTGTTTTCCCCAGAAAGAAAAAAAGCAAAGGGAGAAAAAATAAAGCGGAATACTGAAAAGCTCCCCATGAGAATGTGATGTTTGTTGGATATTGTTTAGGCAAAGTTAGATAGGATATACAAACTTTGAGCAAAACCCTGGTTGCTTTTTTTGGGGAGGTTGGCGGACTGTGGTGACACTCTTGAGAACTTGTATTGGATATTCACAGCCTTCCCTACGGATCTTTTCATAATTATTTTATTCTTGGTGTATTGCTTCTTCTCCCAAATTGTTTGCAAAGATTGGTGAATTATTTCTAGTATGTGTGTGAAATTCAAGCCGTTCGACCATAGATCTGTCTAGGATGATACAAAAAATGTGATAGGTTTCATATTCTAATGATCAGTTTTGAAGCTTGCAACACATTCTGTATGAATACTGTTAGGCTTGAAAGATAAATATCATTTGTTTCTATATGTTTTATTGTAGACACGGCCAAGGAATTTACAAAAATTCTTGCATTGTCTTGTTTCAAGAATTAATGGATTAGAACAATAACGCATAAGTTCCATCAGAGCAGTGGTATGCTAGACTCGGTATAGCCTATGGCAAAGGAAACTGCAGAATAGGAAATCCGAATCCTATGCAAAAAAAGAAAAAAAAATTCAGGTCGTATCGAGTCACCAGTTTAATGCTACTCCAGACTATCCCTGGGCTAGTGATGGAATCACTTTAAAAAGGGAAAGAACACATAAAAAAAACAAAGTAATTCTTGCCTTCAACCCCGCTTGCATTACTTTATCGACAAATCAGTATGAAAAACAATATAAAAAATAGATCATAACAACACAGAACCGAGGAAATGAAAATGTAAGGACCGTGAGAACTAGAGGCCAAATCCCCTCTTCACGAAAATCATGCTGGCTGTATGAAAGGGAATCGTGTCGGAAACCAGTCTCACCTGAAATAGTCTGCATGATAGTAGGTTTGGAGCCCCAGCCGGGATGATTATCATATTCACAGAAAAACAATACTATCACATACAATATTACTATGGGTTCTGTTGTCGTAAACAACGATAGCTATTGTATTAAAAAATGATTCTGAAGGCCAGGCGTCGATAAAGGTTTCATATTCTTTCTTTTTTTTCAGTAATCTTATAAAATGTATAAAGGGAAAACATTGTAAGAGCAGCTTAATCAGTACCGCAAAAGGCGTCGCTTAAAATCCTTATTAGGGTGGGTTACCCAACAAGGCTCCGATCCGAACTTACGCCTTTATATGAGGTTTACGAAAAGGGCATTTGATCTCTTGTTTTTAAGGTCAATATATTTTCATAGTATTTCCTCAATTCTGTGTTGTTCCGGTTACATTTACTTTAATATTCCGTGGCTTTGTTGAAGAATAACGCCGTGCCACATATTTGAGAAACATTGGTGGCCTGGCTACGTCAGTGAATTCTGCCTTACTATTGGGCGCCTAATTCCACCTAACAGAATAGCAACCAATCAGAGCTTAGCCTCGGTTATGGTTGTGCGGGACATAATAATACGTTTATCTTTTGATTGATGTGTCCGTAATAAGTGTGTGTCACATACTTCGCCAAATTTTTCGGCTTGGTGCAGAATATGCATTAATTGTAAAACAAGAACATTTGTATGATAACAGAAAGAAAAAAGTACAAGCAAAGAACTGTATGTCGGCGAAAGTGCGTGTTAACGAAAACGGTTGCAGTTCAGAAACTTTAGTAAAACCATGTTGATGCCAGCTTGTGACATATTTTTCAATATTTATCGTTGTGTCTCGTGATTCAGTAATGATCCAGGTATTATTTAGTGGGCAAAAATACTAGCAAAGTACCGGACAAGCGTCTTTCACTTGAACGTATTAGGCTAGCCTTGTTTATCAGGACGGTCAAAATGGAGAAGCTTCCTGTCAGGTGTTTTGGTAAGTAGCTTGGGCACGAGCACGTAACAGTTTTGCTTAATTAATTTCTTAGTGTTTGAAGTTGAGATTTGTAGTTTTTTTGGCTCATTATATAATAATAAAACAAACAGTCCTAGGCTAGCCTAAGTAAATTAAAGTTAATCAGGAGTTTCACGATTGACATGCCAATGTGTAAAGTAGCAAAGAAGCCAAAAGGCCTGGGACTAAGCACCAGGTGAGGGGTGGGGGTAGTTTTATATATATATATACATATATATATATATATATATATATATATATATATATATATATATATAATATATAATGTGTATATATATATATATATATATATATATATATATATATAGATAACAGGTTTTGGATGATATAAGATAAAAATTAAATTATTTTTCATAGTGTTAGTTTTACAACCTTATGTCAATCATACAGTATATAATATATATGTATATATATACATATATATACACATATATATACTGTATACACATTATTTAATAACACACAATGAAGGTAGGGGAGAGACTGTCAGGTCAAGGTAGCCATATTTATTTGATTGCAAACCGAATAAATACGACCCCTTGACCTGCTATGTGCTTCCTTGCCTTATTATTGTTGGTTTCGAGGCTTTCGCCTGTTGAATATATATATATATATCTATATATACATATATATATATATTCAATATATATATATACATATATACATATATTATATATATATATATATATATATATATATATATATATATATATATATATATATATATATATATATATTCAACAGGGGAAGTTTTCGAAACTCAATAATAATGAAGGTAGTGGAAGACACTAAAAAGTCAAGGAGCATATTTATTCGGTGGGCAACGAATAAATATGACTCCCTTGACCTGTTGGTGTGCTCCCCTGCCTTCACATTGTGTGTGTATGTGTATGTATATATATATATATATATATATATATATATATATATATATATATATATATATATATATATATATATATATATATATATACACACACAGTATATATGATGAACATAAGGTTTTAAAACTGCCAGTTTAATTTTACATTATTTCTTCCAAAACCGTTGTTTAGGCTATTTTAGTGGAAAATGTAGGGGGAAACTCTACTCTGGATGCTTCATTGAATTCATTTTAAAAAATTGTCACGTAATTACATGAAATTAGACTGCTTGCTCTTGTGAATATCTTGATATTATTGAGAAGTGAATATAATGACTTCCATCACAAGCCAAATTCATAGTTTTTTTTTTTTTTGTGTTTTTTTTTTTTTTTTTGGTAAGAAACCAAGGATACTGTCAGTCTTGTATTTAAGGTATTTAAGGTATCGTTTTAAATTCTGTAGTAAAACTCTAAACATTAGGTTTCTAATGACATGAAATTTTATATACTTTTGCCCAATTATAGGACTTTGAACACAAAGTATTTACCATCAATTTGAGATTTTATACATGCGCAACGGGGTGTAAAGATAAGTTGTTTCCATAGTACAGTAGAATGAATTTAACAATAACGGAGTATTTCGTGGCTTAAGAATCGTGTAAAATATATATATATATATATATATATATATATATATATATATATATATATATATATATATATATATATATATATAGATAAATATGTTTACCTGCCTGTCATATATGATATATATGTGTGCGCGTGTGTATCAGTGAATTGTAGTAAAAATATGAAATGAAAAATCGGTCAACTAAAGGAATACATAATTTTTAAGATTGCAGTTTAACACATAATTCGTTGAATTACTCTTCCAATTCGTTAAAAGAAGAAGAGGTAATAATTTTAAGGTAATATTTATGCGCTTCTATTTCCGTGAACTATAGATTCTAAAAAATAATTACGCATAACACCTTCATGAGTAAGTTTTAAAGCGAAGCAATACTCACATTCTTCGTCTATTTAAAACGTAGATTTTCAAAGAGGTTTTATGAGCTATATATGTATATATATATATATATATATATATATATATATATATATATATATATATATATATATATATATATATATATATATATATAATTTATGTATAAAATATTCCAAAAATATTACATGTATATAAAAAATAATAGAATATCAGAACTGCACTTTCGACCAAAAATATGTGTAATGAGGCTAATATGTAGGTGATTTGGTTAATGCTGACCTTTGAAACGGCCTTAGTGATGTGGAGGCTTTTCCCAATAGGTGATATGTGCAGTACCGGTGGGTACAACTCCTCAATGAAAGGATGTTAATGGCCGTAAATGCCGTCTGTGAAAGGAGAAATTCTATTTTAGGCATTAGACACACACACACATATACAGTATATATGTGTTTATATGTAAAAGTGGATATTTGTATATTTGTTTGGCTTTATAGAAATCCAAACCCGCTTGACAGACCCAGACAAAATTTTGCACACGGCCTCAATGTCAAACCCAGAAAGGTGGTTAACTCAAAATCAGACTCCTACCCCGTGACAGACATACAAACACAGAAAAAACAAATTAAATTTTCGTTTTTACGTCACCTTTTCCTTCAGTTTTCGGGGTTTATTCTCATTTTTCACCTGACAGAAGTATGATTACCCTACAACAACAACTCCCCTATAACATCTATTTTTGAACAGAATTTACGTGAATTTTGATCATAATTTATGATAATTAATATAATAAATTTATTACCTCGATAAAATCTACATTGCAAATCTAGATCGATAATTTCTCTCCGCAGTGAGCGAAGCCGAGCCTGTGCATGCATAGTAGTGGCTTAACGCAACAATTTCAGCCAGTAGAAACCCTCCCTCTCTCTCTCTCTCTCTCTCTCTCTCTCTCTCTCTCTCTCTCTCTCTCTCTCTCTCTCTCTCTCTCTCTCAAACACTTTGAAGTGAGATCTGTCTCTATCTGTGAGGTTTATTACTAAATTATTACCTAGAGAGAACAACAATTTACGATGCAACTTTTGGTACATATAGTACAGAAGTTAAGATGTAGCATTGCTGAGGGCTCAACATGTCCCTTCGATACATTTAGATTTTTATACTACATTGGTCGCCTCCCACAACTCTACTACTGTGTACCAAAATGCAATTAATGTGGGTCGGTACCATAACGCCTGTAGGGAACTGACAAATGCTGGGGGGGAGCCATGTACATGAGATTTGCAATTACACACTGTTCATCATGGAAAGCTACTCAAAGCAGAGCTCGAACGTGTTAAGCAGCTCCTAAATAATAACGGATATGACAGCAGTGTGATAGAAGGTTACATATGAAAACAGTGGGACATGTATGCAGCACACCAGTTATGACACCTACCTCACCGAGAAACATCACATTGAATATATTATAATGCCACATATCAAAGCCAGTTCAAGGATGAAGTCAAGGCTGTGAAGAGGGTAATTACCAGTGGTACAGCACCTATGAATCCTGATGAGAGTATTTCCTTATTTGTCTGCTGCCACCCAAACCTAGACAGCACCCTTGTAATGCAAAATAGCACAGCCACCGGAGAGAGATGTGGGAGCTGACCAACACAGTATACAAATTTAAATGTACTGAAGGGACATGTTGAGCCCTCAGCAATCACTACATAGGTCGCACTCTACATAAGCGACTGCAAGCTCACCACAACGAAGGGCCAATGTTTCAACCCTATGACTGTAAACTGACGTTAGAAGAATTTTTAGAAATCACAGAGATCATGGGTAGAGAAACCAGTTCCACAGATTGCAAATAGCAGAAATTGTGGGTATAAATCAGCAGTGGGCTGTGTTAAATATGCAGAGGAACACGGACTTCATCCTCCATTCTTCAAAGAAACCACAAGACATCCTTGAGAATCCGAAGGGAGACAAGAGTGACAGAACACCCCTGGACATGACTGCTGACAACGAAGCGAATCAAGACTGTAGGCCAGTGACGGGAGTCAAGCCCATGCCCATGGCCTTTGCTGCAAGCCACTGCATAGGACGCATACACAACCTACTGAGCACCAGAAATGAACATGCTGCTGCCCAGACCACCAGCGAGAGAACGAGACCCGCTGACCAAACGAAATTCAGCACCCTAATGACATCATGTTTAAAGTTCAAATGTCTGTATGCAGTAATGAAAGCCCAGTATGTCAATTTACAATCCAGTCCTGAAGACACCGTCGAGAGGTGGGGAAACGGTCCGTCGAATAGAAAAGTAAATGGAAAGATTCTTGAAAAATTTGTCTTTATTCCTGAGAAGCTTGCCTGACGAGAAAAAGAAGTATAGACTGAATCAAAGATTTGATAAAAGGATAGTATCGGTGAGCAATGCCATTAACTTCGATAGAAATTACATTAGAGAGAAAAATATGCCCATATGTATATATATATATATATATATATATATATATATATATATATATACACATATTTATATATGTATATATGATATGTTTTATATATATATACATATATATATGTATATATATATACATATGAAATTTTTATCACACCGTGATTTATATACATCATGAAGCTATAAATGTCATATCAAAATTCGCTACCTCGGTATATATACCGAGGTAGCGTGAATTTCGATATTATACATTTGTAGCTTCATGATTATATATATATATATATATATATATATATAGATTGAGGGCGTGTTTGTATGTGTGCGTGTGTTTGCTTTGAGAAGGTCTGAAGCCAGGTGAGGATATGTGGCTGGGCAGCTGTTGAGTAGGAAAGTAAACCTCGCCATTCTTAGAAAAGAAGCAAAATTTCTCTCCTAATTAGCGTGTCTACCTCTAAAAGAAACTGGAGAAAAGAAAGACAACTTTACCTCACGACTGTAAAGGAAATCACGATTTGCGAATCATTAGCCTGCTTTCATTATATTGCGTGGAGAGACTGTCAGAGTCCTCCCCTTGAATACTCAATCGTAGGCATATAAGAACACTACTCAGAGAGCCGAAGGAAACCAGGAAATGCACTTGAGGCAAACGTTTTGTCTGCCTGCCTACATGTCTGTCCGTCTACCTGTCTGCCAATGTCAATTCATGAGCCTTTGGTTATTCGTGTTTGATACTGTGCTATGTCAACTTCTCATCATTTTTCTCCCTTTCAAAGGAAGAAAGCGAACTCCTCCTCCTCCTCTTTTTGGCTTTCACCGAGATGCCTTCATTTATGATGAAGAGAGGAGGCGAGGAGGGGGATGTAAAAAGAGAGAGAGAAAGAGAGACGACGGGAGGACGAGAGAGAAACACCTGACGTAAAGTTTCCTCTAATGATCAGAAACTTGCACCCTTCACCGAAAGCTTTTTTCTTCTCCCTTTTCCGTCGGTTTTCTTTAGACATTTTCTTCTCTCGATGAAAAACTCAGATTATCACAAATGAGAAGGTTGGTGTTATTTGGTTCTTGACTTTTTCTTTGTATTTGGATTCTTAATACTGGTATAAAGTGTTCTTTCACATATATTATGTATATCACCCGCTCCACTGGCTATTGTTCTTCATTTGCAACTCATTGCCGCCAGCACTAGATCCCTGATTGCATGTGTTTTTCACCTTATTAGGTTTGCAATATACTTTCAGAATCCCCAGAAAGCTATCTTTCCATTGTTTTCTGGTCTATCCGCAAGTCAGCCATGATATTCAGTCTCCTTCTAAACGTACTACATGTAATGGCCATGGCAACCTTTGCTATTTTTTGAAATTTAAGATCAACATTTGCTATATTGTCATACGGTTCATATTCATGTCGTCTGCTACAGTCCTCTGCTCCTATTGAAGACTTGGTATTCATGAAATTCAAATAGAATCACTTGTTCTAGGCGCTGAGCAAGATTCATGTCATATATCCTTATGGTGCTGTAGGCGATCTAATATTGTAGAAGAGGCTTATTTTGGTGACCCATGATTTTTACTTTTATTTTCCGAACCAAAATGAATTAGCATCTCTGGCACCAATTTTTCTGTGCACGCCCTTTGCCATCTTTTCTTCGTTGTCAACAAGTAATGACAATTTATGTTTACGTTTGTTAGTGTAACCCACACACACACACTTCTAAAGAGAGCGAGAATATGTTTTAATCTCAGAGGAAAATGAAACAAAAGTGCGAAAAAATAGTGTAGGAGTGTAAGTTTCAACAAGAGTAGAATCTACAGTCGAAAAATGTCAGGCAAGTCCAACGAAATGACAAACTCCCTCAGGCCACAGCTGTCGCCATCTGTCGAGTTTCTGTTGCAACTGTGACGTTCTGGGCTATCCTCAGCCCTAGGAAGATTAGTTTTTAATTAATGAAAAATAATTTACAAAATTTCATCAAAATTGTGTTTCTTTTAACTAAGGAGGATGACTTCAGTGTGATATGAAAAGTCTACTGGTGGTTGACCTATCTATCTATCTATTTACCTTTCTGTCTATCTAGCTTTATATATGTATGTGTATATATATATATATATATATATGTGTGTGTATTATATATATATAGTGTGTGTATTTATATATAAAGAAATGTATATATATATATATATATATATATATATATATATATATATATATATATATATATATATGTATAATGTGAGTGTTTGGGAGTATATAAATGTGTATGTATATATGAATGCTTGTATGCGCGAATGTATGTGTATATTTTACGCTCATACACTGTATAAGGGTCTATTTAAACATATTTGTGTGTTCACGTACAACCAAAGTAAGACTCGACACTATAGGATTAAAGAGTAATGAGGAATATGGCTGGTAATGGAAATTTATCGTCATAATTCTCAAGCCTTCTTTTGTGTATGTGAGAGAAGCGGGGGCAGGGGGTGGGGAAGGTGGCGGGGGCCGGTTTGTGGGGAATCTGAAAAAACGTTGAGCAAGGAGTCCAGAATTTACCATTGAAGGGGATAGAGAGCGCAGTACTTTTTTTCTGATAGATATCTCTGCTCAGATAGGTTTACATGCCATCGTGTGCTCAAGGTACCATATATTAGGATATGATTGTAAGTATTTCTTCCCGTGAGATTGTGTGAGATATTCACACACGTACTTTTGTAAGTCCATGTGGATGCATATATTTATAAAGTGAATATAAATGTAAACACGATATAAGAAAATATGTCTGAATGAATAGCTTAATTAATTTTGCACACATATTCGTGTGACGAAGTTATTGTATGTATGAACACACATCTGTTCAGGTTTTGCAAGCGACCACATATCGATGCTAAAAATACAGGTATATATGGCTGCATTTGAGTGTCGAGTTCAGACAGTGTAATTGAGTGTGGATGCTTATTTTTATAAGTGTAATTGCATGTATGCGTACGTGACTGATGCGTGTTTTTCTGTGCAAAAATAAAATAGTTTTTAATAACTCATGGAAATTTCATTTTGAAGCTCTCATTCTAAAAAAAAAAATATATCCATTTATTTTTTCCTAATGAAAATACTTTTCAAATATCACACACAGCGATTTCGAGAAATAAGTTGAAATGTTTTATAAACTTCGAGCTCAATGCATTTTTACTTCTCTATGCCGGGCTTCCAGAATGAGCATTGAACTTTTCGAAAATCACCTGGCAATTTCTTATGAAATGTCCGAAGTTTTTCATTTAATTTTTCCTAAAAGGTATCTCCAAGTTTTATGGACATTGCCTTAGATTTTGTATAGAGTCGACGAAAGGAGGAAACTTATAATTGTATTTCAACTTGCTGAAAAGACTTGGCTTGCTTTTTTTGAGGGATTTTTGCCTCTAAGAATACGAACCCTTTATGATTTAAACTCTCCGTTTTCGCAATCATTAATCTTATATCTGGAAACAAAATAGCGTTCTTAAATGAGTCTTCATTTGGTCCCTGATGTTTTTTCCCACTTACTCCGCTTTCCGTTGACGTCATGCATTTTCCATTGTATGTTAAGCTATTAAGATTTCGTCCAGTTGTTGACATTTGGTACATATATGTATATAAAACTTGTACCACTTGTGTATATATATATGTATGTATGTATATACATGTACGTATATGTATTCATTTATATATATATACATACATATACGCACATATATATATATATTATATATATATATATGGAAAATGTCCTACATGCTTAGTATGCATACATATTTCGAATGTCAGAGATGGACGTGATCGTAATAGCTTAACATGCAAATGAAATATATATATATATATATATATATATATATATATATATATATATATATATATATATATATATATATATATATATATATATATATATATATATATATATATATATATATATATATATATAATATATATACATGTATGTATGTATGTATACATATATATATATATATATATATATATATATATATATATATATATATATATATATATATACTGTATATTATATTTATTGTATGGCGTTACAATGTACAACTATTGATTAGAAAGTGCAAGTTACTCCAGAGCCATCCAAATCTCCAAACAATTACTTTTATTTCCTTCCCTTTTACACACTTTCACATACTTTCACATACGAGTGTATATACTTTCCAATTATCTGCAGCAATAAATCACCTTCAAGCTAAGTCTAATGATCATTTAATGTCTAAAGTAAAAACGAAGGCGTCTCGAAATGGGGATAGGCAATAAAAAAGTGCTTTCAAGGTGCACACTTTTATTTCATGATTTTCTATGGTGCATGAAAAGTTACTTGGAAATATTCTGTTCACTCATAGGTTTTTCAAGTATTGCAGATCACAAAGTCAGTGGGACTAGGAGAGCTTCTAAGTCCAGTAGTGGCCTTCACTTATGTTGTTTTGATAGTCTGCTTGAATCAATTCAGACCAACTTGAAAGCTTTTCTCTCTATGCACCAGCTCCCCTCTGGATGCGTGAACGTTTCAAGTATTCTTTTGAGGACGACCGTACAGTCACCCTCTTCTCTATGGGGTTAAATTAGGAATTAGAGATTTATTGGTCACATCACGTCACAGGGAACGACGTATCAGCGTAGGTATTACTTGTGCCACAAAATAATGGAAGGCCTCCTGCCTTAGGCTTCCTTCCTGTCACTTAGACATGGTGTATTTTTGTTTTTAATAAGGTGATTAGTTTCAGGCGTCTGTCCTCGAGCTATTCTTATCCTCCTTGGTAATAAGTACCCTTGCTGAGAAGAAGTTGAGATGAGAGTTTGTGGGGGTAACCGTTTTGAAAGGCTTATGATGAAAACTAGGGTTCCTTATGACTCATGGCTCAAGTACTCCATAACCAGTTTAAAATCTAAAGGGTTAAAAAAAAAAAAAAACTTGGAAGGCATTGAAGCGCTTTAGATGGTATAAGGATTGAGTGGCTGCATAGTTTTTTGCATAGTTTCAATTTTTTTTTTTTTTACTTTGCTTACGGTAAATTCTTAAGGCAAGAAATGCACAATTTTCTGGTACTACAAAGCAGAGATTATAGAATAAAAAGAGCAAAAATTATGAAATAATGAATAGCAAGTCCAGACTAGGATGTAACAAAGCCCCATCATACCCTAAAATATGTACCATCTGTGCCTTAATAGAAAAATAGTAGCTATCTGCTATTAGATTATCATTTGCTAAATATTTACAGATAGCCTCAAGTAATTTTTAAGGACAAAATCATTGCAGTCTCTAAGGAAATCTTGTCATACCTAAAAGTAAGTGAATGAGAAGTGCTAATATAATTTGTAGAATCTTGTAAATTATAGGATCAGGAAGGCGAAGCTATAATGGATCATTTTGCCCATAACCCGTGTTTTTAAGGCAGGATGCTACGTTGAATCTGTATGCTATGACATCCTCTGTTAATTCAGAAAAAATATGGCTCTCAGTTCAAGGTATTTCAAAAGCGACAGATATTTTGAAAACAAATTCTAAATCCCTTTTAACCAGAGGGATTGTCATATTTTTTTATGATAGTCTTTCCCATTTTTTTTATTAATAAAGGGCTAAATTCCTGCGTGGAATACCCCACCATGAACAGGTGCAAAATCCAGAGGTTAGGACACTTCAGTTCGAAGAGCACTTGGGCAACCTTTTCATTTTGTGTCACTATTTTGCCGCCCGAAAACTAAGGCTTACATTTTTACTTGTAACAAAGCTTATCTTTGGGAGAGTATGAAACTTTCCAAATTAAGATATTTCTTATAATATATATATATATATATATATATATATATATATATATATATATATATATATATATATATATATATATATATATATATATATATATATATATATATATATATTATATATATATATATATATATATATATATATATTTATATATTTATTTATTAATAGGTGTCAATATACCGACCAGATTTTTAGATCTGAGATAAATATGTAATTTGATGATAAGCAATCTCCTATGAGAATAAAGTAGAAACGTTAAAACAGGAATTTGCCCTGGTACCATGAAAGTCAGTGCGCTTTTAGTCTCGTTCCAAGTGAATGTTTAATGATCATAATAATACTAATACCAATAATAATAATGATAATAATAATAATAATCACCAAGCATTGTGAGATTATTATGATTAACTCAGTCTCTGAAGAGTAAAGCCCAGGTAACTTATTTTGTAACTGATTCTCGTTCCTATGTACAAAAACCACTTCATGCATAATATTTCTCGATGACAGACTGTCAGCTTGGTTTACGTCATGAAAGAAGTTTGTTCAGGTACTTCTTAGGTCATTGGTTTCCTATAAACCTCCAGGCTCATAAATAATCATTTGTGTATGGGTTGTTCGCCCTCTCTCTCTCTCTCTCTCTCTCTCTCTCTCTCTCTCTCTCTCTCTCTCTCTCTCTCTCTCTCTCTCTCTCTCTCTCTCTCTCTCTCTCTCTCTCTCTCTCTGCATCACGCTGGTGTATTTTAAATTTAAATTCAGTAAAGCAAAATCAAGTAGAATATGAAAAACATTATTTCACTTTGAACTTTGAGAGAAAAGTAGTTAATATTATTTTGTATTTTTGCTTTCGTCATGTTATATAGAACTGGTAATTATTGTCTTTAAATTAAAAAAGTTCTGGTCTCTAATTACTATTATTATTATTCAGAAACCTATTCATATGGAACAAGCCCACAGGGGCCACTGACTTGAAATTCAAGCCTCCAGAGAATATGGTGTTCATTAGGAAGAAGAAAGAGAAGGTAAAGAGAAATACATAAAGAAGACATTCCACTTATTGAAAATGAAAAAATAAGTTAGTAAATTGATAAATAGATAAAAATTATTGAAATGCAAGGAGAATAGTATTAGTATCAAGTGGAGGTTATGACAGGGAGTGTGTGTCGGTAACAAATCAACCTAGCTAAACCTGAATAGAATTCAGAAATTCTCAGTACAGTATTTTTCAAGTAAACTATGTCAGGTTTAACGGAATTGAGCATCGACTAGAATAATCTGCTAAGGTACTGTAAAGAAAATTTGTCATCCTGAAGTGTTTGTGCATTGCTGCTGTTAGCAAAAAAATATTCAAACATTTAACCTGCTGTAAAAATATAATTTCAGGAGTATGTAATAATGCAACAACAAAACGCAAATAGAAATCCAAACGGGGCGTTCGCACTTGACTACGAATAAAACTGTAAAATATTTATTCGTTCATCAAGTGGCTATTATTTCCCATAGCTTACAACTAAATTTTGCATGAAATTCAAGAAAACTGTGTAGAAATTGATACAGTAATTCTCATCACTTTCAATGCTTGGAGTGGCTGAAAGCCTAATCACTTCCTTGGAAGCATTTGGTGCTCGTAGACCTAGCAGTTCAGCCGCGAGAGAGAGTCTGTCGTTTTCAGTCAGATGAAGACGTCGAACTCCCCCAGGTTGTTAGCCGGAACTGATCCTTATAACTTCTGAGAGGTTGCGGATACACCTCTTGATTGATTTTGACTCGATGCCGTTCGTGTTGTTTCGTATTATTGGAAACTACTTGTATATCCTTCAAAATAATGTAATTGTTGAGTAATTAGTCGTAATATCCCTATCTTTTACTAACCGTTGAGAAAAGAATTATTTTGAAAAGAAGATTCATAGTTTATAAAGTAATCTAAAAAAATACAGCTTTTGCTAGCTCGTGCGTTACTTTGATCAGTATATAAAGTAATTAAAGCAGCCTTCCTGCAGTATTCTTTTTATTATACCCCCTTTATTATATATTTTAAAACCTCCATCTGATTTTCTTGTAATCACAGGCGTTGTGCAGTCCTATGAATTTCAGGAAGTAAAGATATATCAAGAAGATGCCCACTGTTATTAGTATCTACAATTTGCAATGGGACAAGTCTTAATAGGTAAACAGTGCCTGAGCAATAAACAACAGTAAAATTAAGGCAATGGACCAGGTCTCGAAAATAATATTAAGAATCTCCTTAACTTGCTATCATCAAAATCCTTCCCCCTGTTAGGAAGGGTGCTCCCTGCATTTACAGAAAGGAAAAGGATACATAAAGTACAGCAGTACATGGTGTACCTGTGAATATATCGTTATAGAAAATCGAAAAACTGGAAATATGTAGATGACGATTTTAGTCAAGCTGACTACAGTTCCAAAAGATGGAATCCCCACTCTTTGTTGTTTTGTTAACTAAATCACTATCCTTATGTATATGTTGTTAACATCTTGAGGGGAAAATAATTTTAGAAAGCATTTGAAGTAAATAGAATGATACACTAATTAGGATCAAAATTGTGATCGATTGATGAAGTCTTATAAAAAAAATGCCTTAATTTTCTGAGTGACTTAGATGGTTTACTGGAAATCACTGAACAAAAGGAGAGCTCAGAGTCAAGTCATTCGAATCATTTAGTTAGAAGTGGACAGTGATCTATACTCTTCATATTGCTGTTTTCCAGCTCATTTACCATTAATTATCCACTGATTTTACCCTTTCCAGACCTTTGTCAAGACCAGAAGGTACTTTAGTTCACATTTCAGGAAAGTTAATAGCTATAACTCTTCTTCTTCTTCTTTCGACCTTATTAGTCCCACTGTATAGCAGGGAGGGTCGGCCGCTCGAGTCAACTTTCTCCATCTATTTCTTTTCCCTGCATCCTCTTCCCCCAGTCCCACCTCACCCATATCCCTCCTCACCACATCCATCCATCTGATCTGCTGACGCCCCGCGCTCCTTTAACTAGAGCCACATAATAGCAAACCGTATTGTCTTCAAGGCCAAGTGAACTTGGAGAACACTGAAAAAGATAAACGCTAGAAAGTTTTCTTTCTTTCAGTGAAATTATAAATTCTCTAGAGTTTATTAACCAGTGATCAAAACATCCTTCTAAACTCATGGAAAAATCAGTATGGCTGTTCACCCGTGCTGTCCCGGGTATCTGATTTGCCTTGGCTTGGAGCACTAAGAAAATTTGTTGAGAAGTGCCCAGGATGACGATTATGCAAAGTAGAGAACATTAGCCGGAGGCAGTATTTCTGAAGCACCCTTTCAGACTTTTTAACAGGTGCCTATCATTATTAACCAGTTAGGGAACGATCGTGTCTGCTCTAAGTATGACTCATTGATCGTAATGTTGAAAAAGTATGTGTATATATATACATATATATATGTATATATATATGTGTACACATATATAACTATATATATAAATATATTGACCACTGGTTGATAAACTTTAGACAGTTTATAGTTTTTCATTGCAATAAAAAAAAACATTTCTAGCGTTCATCATTCCAGTGTTCTCCAAATTCACTTGACCTTGAAGACAACACGGTTTACAACTATGTGGCTCTAGGTATAGGTAATTGCTCTCCTGCAATGTGAAATGAAGCACTTTCTGTCTTGACGAAGGTCTGGAAAGGATAAATGAGTGGATAATTGATGGTAAAATACAGCAATACGAAGTGTGTATGTATGTGTATATATATATAATATATATATGTATATGTAGATATATGTATATATATATATGTATATACTCGTATATATGCACATCACAGACCAAACTATGCACAAGTGCAATATTAAAGCTACAAATAAATGAAGGCTCATCTTAAGAAATTCCAAGTTAGATGTTTTCTTACGAGTAAGTTCCAATTAGATTACAATCAAAAGATGCTTAGAACCATAATACCAAACTCACGGACTCAGTACCCTGAAAGATGCATTTATACATTTATTTTTCAATGAGTTGTAAGTCTGTGTTCTTATTCAGTGCGACCAAAAATGAAGAATTAAAATTACGAAAACACTTGATGTAGAATAATAGCACCGTTTAAGATTTAAAATCATAAAATTGTTGCAATCTAATAACAGAAGAATGTACTCGTGATAACTGCTTAATTAAGCATTGATTACCTAAATCTGTAGTCTTAATAATGAACAATAACTTCAGACATGGTCGTTCGTGAAGCAAAGCTTAGTCTTTCATGTCACCCCACTATTTTATTCAAAACGGTAACGACTCATTATTCATATATGTCTTTTAGTCTGCCTTTTATAAAACTCTCGCTTAATATCTGTCGTGCTGCTTTAAGTAAGTTCGTTTTATTTTGAATACAGAAAAATGGTCACCTGGCTGAGAGCGAAAAGCCATCAACATCAAAACAGCTCCCACTAGGAAACTGCCGCTGCTCTTGCTAACCTTACACTTTTTTTCAGTTATTGTGAGCAAAGAAAAACTGGATACAGTCGTGTTGTGAACTGTCTGTTATCTCTGCCTCAAAACTCCGAAAGCTTTTCAACATCCGTTTTTATTTTACTCGCGCTTTTGATTTCCTTTTTTCATTTTTTTTCTAGAATCGTTTGTACAGTAACTGACGTTTCCGTGTCTCTTCTCTATACTTGAGAGACGTAAAAGTGCACAGGTCTATAATAAAAAATGTTTGGGATATTCCCGTACGAGCAGTCAACGTGCTGCAAGAATTGTGTGAAATGATAGTTTGTTCTGAATAATATGTCTACAATTATATGTTCACCACAGTCAACATTTAAATCCATCGTGCCGCTCAATCGTTGGCAAAAGGAACCATTTTCAATAACGTCTTGCTTATTAAAACTTAAGTTTTTTTTTTTTTTACCTTTGACTGAGCAACTTGGTTTTAGATCATGATTCCGGTAAACATGTAATTATAATGAAGCATGACATTATTTAGAAACAGTTCACACAATTTTTAAACCCTATAAAGTTTATACAAAATTATTTTTTATTGGCCCTATAGTATACGCAAGATTATTTTTATTGATTGTAGAGTATATAAAAGTTTATTTTCTAGTGATTATAAAGTACATATATGCAAGCTTATTTTTTGGTTTTGACTATAAAGTATATACAAGCTTTTTTATTGACTATATACAAGTTTATTTTTTATTGACTGTAAAGCATATATATTCTTATTTCTTTATTGACTATAAAGTATATACAAGCTTATTTTTTTATTGACTATAAAGTATATACAAGCTAATTTTTATTGGCTCTAAAGTATATACAAGCTAATTTTTTATTGACTGTAAAGTATATACAAGCTTATTTTTGTATTTACTATAAAGTATATACAAGCTAATTTTTTTATTGACTATAAAGTCTATGCGAGCTTATTTTTCTATTTACTATAAAGGAAATGCAAGCTTATTTTTATCATTGACTATAAAATACATACAAGCCAATTTTTTTATAAAAAGGTTAACAAGCTTTATTGATTATAAAGTATGTACAAGCTTTTCTTTTGCCATCATATGCAAAAATTATACACAAGCTTATCTTTTTTGTTGTTATAGTTAACTACCATAATTTACATTTTGCTGCTTCTAAAATCATAACCGTATTATGTAGCAAACATCACAATATAAACAGGTGTCTGGTGCACACATATTTCTAAAATCATGGCCAATACACAAGTCTGTGTATGTTTCCCTTTTTAGGACCCTTACCAGCCCTCTTTTCCCATCGACCCCTCCTTCCCTCGAACATGGTTTTTTTTTTTTTTTCGTGGCGAAGGAGTAGGAATGCCTTACGCCCCGATCTAATAGTGGGAGTCGTGGGGCGTAAACTCGAACAATCCTTAGCATAATGTGTTTATTGACTGTGTTGCCTCACGTACACGCCGTGTCACGCATGAGTGACTCTTGGATTCCACTTATGCCATTCGTGAGTCGAAAACCAAGAGAGCCGACCAACAAGAGAGCTCAAGGTCTATCCGCCAGTAGGTCTGGCGGCATTTCCTGTTACACTTGGACGCCCAGGGGTGTTTCTTTGTTCCAAAATATTTCGTGTTACAGAGAACCTAGAAATGAAAATCTTTTTTTTTTTTCCATGGATTTTTAGCAGAGAATGTTGTTTTCTTTTTCAGATACTGTAGGTAGAAAATCTTCATTTTATCGAGAATTCGCTATTAAGGTAATTGGCTAGAGCTAGTCCTTGACTGTCAAAGAAGGGAAAAATTTAGGTTTAAATCTTCTGTTCTATAAGTGACTAGGTCCTGGTAGACTGACACAGCCATTTTTGTTTTACGTAGGGTTCAACATATGGAGTATGAAATCGAGAACTCTCATGATAAATCAATGCATAACGAGGCAAAAGAATAAGATTAATGAATCATAAAAAGTAAGAGGATTAAATTATTTCAAAACACAATGGGAAGTTATAAATAGTTTAACGATTGAAATTATTATGGCTCTAATGACATGAAGAAACAGTACATGTGCAAGATCCAAGTGATGCGAAAACCGTTTGTAAACGGAGCATTTATACCTGGTCAGAAATGAGGTATATTTTTGCCACTGAGTATAAGTTCTCATGAAAATGATTTGCCTAAATAAGGTATAACCCGTTAGTATTCATACCTTGTGTTTCATTTTTCCCGGAGTACTTTTCAAACATACTACCTCGTGTTGCCCAAACTCACACGAGCGCTGGCGCGCACACGTCCATTATCTATATACAGTATATATATATATATATATATATATATATATATATATATATATATATATATATATATATATATATATATATATATATATATTATATATATATAGTATACACACACATACATATACATGTGTATATATACATATATATATACATACATACATACATACATACATACATACATACATACATAAATATACACACAACATCGCGAGGAAGTTGAGTTTTCTGCGCCTAACGAGGAATTCTGATTCATCGTGTTTGCAGGTCATTACTTGAAAAGCTCCTTTATAGAAGTGAAAAGTGAATGTTCAATAAAAATGAAAGATTGAATATGTTGAGATGAACTGTTCCCATAGTTTATTTGGCATTAGAAGAATTGAAGGGTTAAGACCGTATTTAATTAAAGGGGTGAGAGCAGATGAGAGGATGGGTTTAAGTGTTTAGAGATGGTTCCGTCATAAGGAGAGAACATAGGTTGTCTATGTATGTATGCATGTGCAGACTGAGTTTAATTTTAAGTACTGGAAGTTGTGACATTTTGGTTGAAAGTCAGCTAACGATCTTACAGCTCTTAAGGAAATGCAAATAAAATTCGGGATAGTTCTTATTCGGGGTGGTCATGTTGCCTTAGGGCTAATAATTTTTCAGTTTATATTTATATATATCTGAATTTTTCCTCTGCCTTAGAATCGAAGCTGGTGAATGACGAACAAAATTCCCAGCTGAAGCAATAGTTAATGTTCTCTATAGAATTTTTCACTTTCACACCAGTAATATAACTCATTTTTATTCATGACCATTTCATCACATGCATATAATCTAATGACGCTTACGGAATACTGTACGAGTAAGAGCCCGTGCTGGCATAATACCAGCTTAATAAAAAGCAACAGCTATGGAATAGCAGTCCTGTAGTGGAGGTTTCTGATAAAGCGACCATAATGACAGAAAATGACGTGGAAGGTCAGTATATTAGTTTAATCCAGCATACAGTAGACTGGGAATTCTTATCTCCGTGTAATTTAGCTATTCACGTTCAGCATTGTCATAAAAATGTTTCTGTTAGCTATGATGGTATGTTCTTCTTTGCTACTAGTCACAAGGTAATGTATCATGAAGAGGGGAGCCAAAATTTTCGAATCCATCCTAAGGTAGGTTTTGCTCGGTGCGATTATTTATCGATCGCTCAACGATGATCGTTCATGGATTAACGATGATCGTCAAACGATTTTTAGAGCACTAAGTTGCTTGTTTTTTTAATTGGGCTGTTTTGCTTTGAACGACTGACGGTAGGTGTGAATGATCATCGTTGAACGATAATCGCACCGAGCAAAACCCACCTTTAAAGTGACAATGGAAGGCGTAAACACATAAAGCCTTTAGGACATAAATGTTAGTCGATTCTTGTTTATGAAATAAACATTAATTTCCAGGGAAAACTAGTGGCCAATAATCAGCAAAGTAAATTATGGAGATATGATCGCTGGATTTACTTCGAAAAGAAGCCAGAGGAGAGGGGAGAAGTAGAGATAACATGAAATACCGCTTAAATCATCCAGTACCCTCACAAAATGTGAGTGAAAATATCTCTTTTTTTTTTTTACAGTCTTCATCATCATGGGTTTATATTGAAAAATTCAAGGCTTGCTCCATTAATCAATGGTCATCAATCATTTAGTATCTCTCTCTTGCCTCATGGGCAGACTTATTCTCGTAATGTAAATAACCTAAGAAGAGCTGTTCAAAGATGCATCGCTACGAAAAAGAAATGGCTTGCTGACAGTAAACGTTTTGAGTTGTAGGCAGCAGGAAGGGAGACGGTGATAGGTCGCAGAGCGCAGAAGAGAAGATCTCGCCCGGAGTAGCAAGTCATTAGTTAATTAGCTGACACAATTAACTTGAAACTTTAGCTCGGTTTTAAGGCACTCAGGCGAAATTATCTGTTCTCCCACCGACATTACATTAAGTCACACAACACACACACACACACACGTGTGTGTGTGTTCAAATAGGAGTACACTTGAATGCGTTACAAATA
>NC_089795.1:62326984-62416984 GCF_040412425.1 Macrobrachium rosenbergii
TATAGGTAATATATATATATATATATATATATATATACAATATATATATATATATATATATATATATACATACATACTATATATGTGTGTGTATATATATATAATATAATAAAATTGCATGTCTTAGTGAATGAGATACATTATGTGCTGCAAAGATACCTGCGTAAAACAATTTCGTTCGATCTACGGGTTCGAGTGTTCAGTCTTTCTTAGTTAACTCGCAAAACTTTCCTAGAGATAAATCTCATATTCTAATTCCCCTTTTTATAATGTCTGTGGTCCCTTTCCTTGACGTATTTCCTGCAGTTTTGTTAATTAGTTAAACGTATACCACCGCTCTAGATCGTTCTTTGGCTGATGAAAATATTATATTTTTCGCTTATTCACAGCAGAGTACTGTCTCTAGTTTCTCTTCAAAACAATTCTTTGAAGTACTGTTGTTTAGCACATACAAATATCAATTCACAAATTTCATAATTCACAGTTTATAATATTTTGAAATGTATTGCGAATGCATTGTTCCCCAGAATATAGCCGTGTGGATTCACTGATTTTCTCAGGTATCTTAATCGTTTTAGTATTTTCGTCGTCTCTTTTTCCTGATCTCTTCAGATTAATTACTATTGGTCACATACTAAGCAACCAATTTGCCTCAAATTCCCCCAGCTTTATATTCATTTGTAATCAGCCATCTAAATTTCCCTCTGTAAAGAAGTATTGTGTCAATAGACGTTTCCATATTGCAAATATGCCTTCAGTTGATGCCTCTTTGACATCCAAGTGTTTACAGAACTCCAACTGTCCTTTCTTTTTTCAAGTATTTAATAATTATGTCAGCACTTCTTCCCACCAACACCTATTGCAATTGCTTCAAAACACCTGTATGAATCAGCCGCACCAGTATCTCCAATTCTTACCCTGATTTCTCATATCACTCGATGCATTAAAGTATTCAGTGGCCATGGACTCAAAACCCACCTGAATCTGAGGACCAGTGCTACTATAGTCCAGTTGCTCTCCCACCTTAGACTTATTCGAACAATAGCCTCCATTTCTTAATCAAATTTTCTACATGCCATGAAGAATTTAGCTTCGCCATGCACCCTCAATACGCAACACATAGCTTCCCTCAATTCAGTCGTAAGCTACCTTGCAAGGTGCACTAAGTATAGTTATACCCTGACAGTTCCTATAATCATCATTACTACCATCCCTTTTAATATGTATATGTATATATATACATATACATATTAAAGGGGATGGTAGTAATGATGATTATAGGAACTATACATACATATACATACATACATATACATACATACATACATACATACATACATACATACATACATACATATGATTTTTACTGAAATCTAACAGTCTACTATGAAGATACAAGGCCAATATGATTTGTTAACCTCGCCTTTCCGCTTGACATTGGGTTCACATTTCTTGATTTTAAATTAAGCTCATTTTCATGAACACTGTGAAGGATACCTGTATATAACTGCAGATACAAATGCATCTAGTGAGGGACACTTTAAGCATACCAAAATCTGATCAATTTGACCTTGTGCTTGTCCTTGTCACTTCAGTACTGTGTAACCCACGGCAAGGAAATCATGTCTTAATGACATATTCCTAGTATATTTAGTATCTTATATTTCACTTTAATTGTGGCATTGGCCAGTTATTCATTATTATTAGTTTTTCTACTATTATTACAATTGTTGTAAATTGTTTTGGTGGTGGTGGTACTAGCGCACTTATTATTGATGTTAGTACTGAATAAATTCTGATTTTCCTGTACTCCGTTGAAGAAGCATTTATTTTATTTTTTTTATGACACTATAAAGTGAACATCTCTTCAAACTAACCGTAATTCAGATCTAAACCTTGAATGCCCTTTTTGTGACAAATGAATTTTTCCTTTTTCTTCGCTTTGCTGATTTTATGTGACCATAAATAGAATAAATTCTTGTATTTCAGTTTGCCTTTGCAAAGGAATAGTGATGACAAATTAACGCTAACGTCTTTCCACCAATATGAAGTTCAGTGTCCATGTAATATATTTCGGATTTCTCTGTGTCTGTGAAATGAGGAAAGGTTATCGAAAGCAAAATATTTGCTTGCTTCAATTCTTAATATGATCACTGCTCCAAAAAAGATCTGCAGTGAATTTTAGATGCAGTTTTCATTTTATTTCATGAATGAATAATGTAGCTCTAAGGTGTCAGAAAACCATACTAAAACGCCAAATTACCGTTGTTCTAAATAATCAGAAAAGAGGACTTCACAAGAACAGATAAATGGTATCTCGTAGTAAATGGCAATTTCAAGAGAAACCGGTGCAAGTTAATTAGTTGAATTAATGATATGAAGTGAATCATATGTTCTTCAAAAATCTCAATTCGTTTTAAGAAGAAGAGTTAAATGGTATTTCTTGATGAAAAGGAATTTCAGGAGAAATTGCTTCAAGGGCATCAGTTAATTATATTAATAATACTAAATGAATACTTTATTCAAAAAATCAGATTTTTTTTATAAATCTCCATGAGCCAGCTCTAGTTTGCTAGTAGTAAGCAAGGATTCCATTTCTACATAATTTTTTTGTGGGGGGAGGGGGCATTTTAGTCCAATGATTCTCAACTTCTGTTCAGTGATATTTCAAGTATGACACAATACCAAAACAAAGGGTTACGATTTCACAACCTTATCAAACAATAAAAATTTTCATTTTTGAAACGAAAGTCAAATTTCATAATACAAGTGTTTAATTCAGGTAGTTTGTTAAGTTTAATGTTTAAAACCTGCTATAACTATGTTTTATTAACTACCTTTTGAAATTTAAAGAATTTTAGGAATTGAAATGGCTGGTCAGTACTTTTAAAGTTTGAGCCTTCTGTTATATATAATGCCTACTAAGTAACATTGATATATACGAGATCATAATTAAAGAATAGATCTTTTGCATTTTTATCCAAACAAAATAATTACAAATCATTTGTTCCTTTTTTTTGACACTCACGCTGTAATATTTTATAAACGAAAGAAAATTCTAACCTAAGAGTGTGTCACTTTAGACCAAGTTTAGTGAACAATGATGGTATAGGGAGAACTGAATACGTCCATGATATTTCACACATCGTTAATATCAAAAAAACTTTCAGTATCATCTTTTCGAACTCATTAACATGCAGCCAATAACAGTTAGATTATAAAATGTATTCACACCTCAACATTAAAGTTCAACATTTCAAAAGTGGGACAAGAATCATGACTACAGCTTTATACAGACAAGAAGGGACAAGAGAAGAACCTCTCGACGTGTGTAAGACAGTAGTAGTTCTCGTACTAATAGATGAACGTCCTAAGTTGAAAGGGTATTACCCCGGAAAGGTCTTCGAAGTTATCATGCTTGAAGGCCTGGTAAGTTCACAAAGAAGTTTGCTTGAAGCACAGCATCTGGATCTAAGAGAAGGAGTTCATGCATTGTATGTTTGTTACGATGATATATGTCTGTAATTTAAGACACACTCTCTCTCTCTCTCTCTCTCTCTTGGAAGATCACGGTAAAGCGGGCATCTTTTAGCTTGATATAAGTTTCGTCAAATTGATGTTCGTTACTTTTTGACCAAGTCTTGTCGTAATTATAGTGACTTTTACATATACACAGTTCATCAAAAAAATGTACTTATGGGAAGGCCATTTATACTGACTTATTTAATTATCAATGACTTCAGTACCAAAAGTTTGCTATAGTATGGGCTCATTGAGGCACTTCAAGTGCTTGCACTTCTGAGGAACATTCTTAGTTACAAGTAACCTAACATTGTGTTTGGCCGGTCCGTTCCCGTAAGTGGTATAGCCCGATAATGTGATTTTTCAGTGCAGTTGCATACTGAAGTGAATTAGTGGTTAGAGAACATATTTGAATCGAAAGCTGTGTTTACTTATCAAATTACACATTGGGATTATGCTGAGCAAACGTTAAGAGCATGTTGGAATATACGGGAAACTTTTCATATGATGAAACCAGGGTTTGCTGTAGAATAGAGGAAGAGGTCAGTTCGGGAATTATTTGTGAACTACAGATTAATGTAGTGACTCCACCTAAAGTGCGAAGTGCACTATCTCCCAAGGCATCTTGCACCCCATGATCATCCAATATACTGGCTTTTAACCCAGATGAACTCTGGGGCAAGTAACAAGTTACTCCATTGGGTTACTCCTTCACCATCTTGATTTGATCATCGTACATTCGAGAGTAAAGTCTGTACATCTAGCAGATTAATGAGCGCACATATTGAACGGTAGACCATGTCTGGGAAATGTGGCTTCCAACATGTTCTCATATATTGTCCTCTTGGAGTTTTGAACATTACATGGTATTAACTGCAAGATTTGTTACAAGAATTGAGATGAGTATGCTGTTACAGTGAAATGAGAGGTGCAACGTTCTATGATGTACAGAGTACTGCAGAAGTTTGTTGAACCTCGTCAGACTCAGACATTTTATATAAAAGGTTTTGCGATGTCGAGATAGTAACTACGCATTGTTTTTTTTTTTTTTATTGTCGAGAGACTTAAATTCAGCACTTCAGATAGAGTAAATTTAGCATGTTTTTACACCACGTTCCTTTCGTAACATCAGGTCTGAACAGTTTAGCTTTTCGTGCTTTGTGCTGGACTTTTCTTTATAATTTGAAACAGTGAGTATTGCTCAAGTGTCCTTTATAGTTTGAAGCAGTGAGTATTGCTCAGGTGATCTTTATAGTTTGAAACAGTGAGTATTGCTCAAGTGCTCTTTATAGTTTGAAACATTGATTATTGGGCAAGTGTTCTTTATAGTTCGAAACAGTGAGTATTGCTCAGGTGTTCTTTATAGTTTGGAACAGTGAGTATTGCTCAAGTGCTCTGTATAGTTTGAAACATTTGAGTATTGATCAAGTGTTCTTTATAGTTTGAAACAGTGAGTGTTGCTCAATTGTTCTTTATAGTTTGAAACAGTGAGTGTTGCTCAAGTGTTCTTTATAGTTTGAAACAGTGAGTGTTGCTCAATTGTTCTTTATAGTTTGAAACAGTGAGTGTTGCTCAAGTGTTCTTTATAGTTTGAAACAATGGGTATTGCTCAAGTGTTCTTTACAGTTTGAAACAGTATTACTTAAGTGATTCTTTATAATTTGAAACAGTGAGTATTGCTCAAGTGTTCTTTAACCTACTGCATCTTTCTCTTTATCAAACAGTGTGTAGCACAATATGTCGTCAGGAAACTAGGGAACAATAGTGCAAATCGATACCACGCCTACAGCAAAAGCATTTGACTCATGTATAATTAGGCAGCATAGTACAGTACATGTGATATATTTATAGGTCTTTATATAATGAGTCATCATACTCTAAGGAGTAATTTACTGTAGCCCTCGTCATGTAATACTCGATGTACAATACTTGCACTACATAATTCATGTTATTTTACTGCATGCGCTAATTTCTTACCCCTGTTTATTTAATTCAAAATGTACATCATAGTTGGATTCTTGAATCATAAGCTCGAACAAGTACTCTTTGGTGTTCTTGGGAGTGGATAATTTATTGATGTGCTCAGGAGTCTCGTTTTACGCATTCACCTGGCTTCGTTGCCTTCATTGTAGCTGTGCTGTCATTACTCTAGAGTTGCATTATTTAGCTCCACATATAGCCTAATGCGTAGAGTATTCAATAATTTATTTAAATGCAGATAGCTTTTTCCATCTATTGTTAGTGAAACATCTGATCCTAGGCAATAATGGCGTTTTGTGTAATTATTCTTTGGAAGTAAATTTACTGTAGTTTTAATAGGGTACGCATTTTAATAATTCAGGCAAGAAGTCTTACAATACATAAGATTAATGTAATAGGCTACGCAATATTGTTATGCTTTCATTAATTTATTTCAGGTCAACACCATTTTTACTTACATTTCCATGATCAGACTTATTTGATAAGATTGGCATTTTTATTCATTTTAAAGATAGAACTAATATTCTCCGTATTAAAATTAAACTGATTGATATTATCATAACTACCACCAATCTCAAAGATACTGTGTCCTTTGATATTTCTACGAGGGTGAATCCATTATCTCTCTGAAGGAGGGTATAAGATACAGACTTTTATAGAATATTATTCTATCTTACTTATCCATCTCATTTATATCAAAGAGAAAAGCCGTTTGGTAGCCTAATTAATGCCGTACTTAACACTATTTCAGATTCTAGTAATTCCATTCCTGACATTCAAGGTCTTTAAAATGAGCCTGATTAGCATTCTGTTTTATGCAATAATCAGGATTGCGACTCTTAATCGGTTTATAATTTCATTTTGTCTCTAAAGAGATACAGTTACCGTAAATGCATACAGGCTTTGCACATTAGTAATAATACATGGCGAACAGCAATTGTGGCTGGAAAAACAAATGTATTAGCTTGTAAGTATCATCGGGTGAGAAAAATTATTTGAGTGAATTTATCCTATTCATTTTATGACGGAGTTTTATAAGGCTTACCATCTAAAATTTCTATTTATTGCTTATTACAAAAACTACTTCACATTTGGGCAGTTGGATTAATTGTACACTTCTTAAGATAGGCTGAACATTCGTAGGTTTCTAAGAGAAAGGATAAATGCAAAAATTACCAGACCATCATGTTCGAAGTTTCGATAAAGGAATCGTGCAGGAATACGATCCGGACTACATACTTTACTGGTTTTTTTAAGGATGTAAGAACCCTACGGGGCCTTGCGAACAAAGAATTCTGGAAGGACCTAGGACTCGAGATGTTTGGAAAAGTAGGACAGACACTTAGGCATCGCGTGGAGAGGAATGTGTGAACTCATTGGAGAACACCATTATGAATTCTTATTTAAAATCAGAACTGTGATTATGTTCCTTTGATAGACTTCATTGCCAGACCATAAACAAAAATTATGAGAATGATTAGTTGAAAAGATTTGTTTCCTTGTTCATTTTAGTATCTGATAACAGCTATATTTCAGCCCCATTGTTCTGAATCAGATAGGTTACTGATTGTGTTATTACCATGAATATGCAGTGGCTAAGACCAAACGCAAAGCAGGGAAGCAACCAAATAATAACCGTAAGAGAGGTATTCTGTTTTCTGTAGGCTCGATGGTTTATCTGAAAAGTTGAGCGTTCTCTGTTCGAAGCCAAAAATCATTCGCCAATTGTTTGAAATTCCATCTGGCAAAAAAACCTCACGCAAACAGGGCAATGAAATCAGGGTTAACGGGATTTCCAAGGGAAATTACGATTGAATTCCCGAAAGGTCGGCGAATGTGGTAAAAAAAATAATTATTTTTTGTTACAGGTATATTCATTACATTTTAGTTGCACAAAAGTAGAAATACCCGAATTTTTACATTTTTTTTATGGAATGGGAAATAATTAACCTTCTGTGTGCCTTCTGTAATGAACATCGAAAGGCTTAATTTGTATTTGATAAAAATTTTTCTGTATTTTTAATTTATTGTATTTTTTGTATATATGTATATATATATATATATATATATATATATATATATATATATATATATATATATATTTTAGTTACGGACGACCCATTGACTAAATGAAGTAACGTTCAGTGGAAATAAAGGACTTTTCCATTCCATAGTAATACCCGAAACTGTTCATGCCACAAAAAACGCCATACATAGACAAACACGCACACACATTGATGCTTGCGCATTCATGCAATCACAGGTACCGACACAGACAGAAAGACAAGCACACCATGCACACACACACATACATATACATATATATATATATATATATATATATATATATATATATATATATATATATATAATATATATATATATATGTGTATATATATATATTATATAAAATATATAATATATATTATATATTATAATTATATATATATATATATATATATATATATATATATATATATATATATATATATATATATTATATATCTACTCATGCCCAGTTCTCTCGCTGCTGGGAAAGGAGTGAGGATTTGTGGCAACATGTACACATTCGCTACCGGGGTCTAAGCGATGTCGGGCAGGGCAATACGATCGAGGCTACAGCCTACCACCATAACAAATCAAAGTCCTTCAAAAAGAAGGCACATCATTAACTATATAATAATGAGAAAAATGCATTAAAAGACGAAGAAAGAAGAAAAATATATATATATATATATATATACATATATATATATATATATATATATATATATATATATATATATATATATATATATATATACATGTCGTGTTTGTGTAAGTTAAATACTCTAAAAACATCTATGGTTAAAATTAAATAATGGTCATATAGGTCAACAGAAGGGATAGAGTAAGTGCGTCATATTTCAGGTAGTCTCCACGACTTTTCGAACAAAATTTATCGAAGAGGGTAGACGCCCAACTCAAGATACGCGTTTTCCTGTTCTCCTTTGTTTTTCATGTATAAGGAAATTTTGTTTATCAAATATTCATGTATGAATTAAATACACACACACATATATATATATACATATATATATGCGTGTGTGTGTATGTATGCTCTAAAATCACAGTAGATGCGCCTGACTTCAGTATATGAGCGAATACCACAGGTAAATGACAGACAGAAATTCAGTACCAAGCGCTTTCGTAAAGCTCTTGGTACTGAACTTCTGCCTGTCATTTTCCTGTGGTATTAATATATATATATATATATATATATATATATATATATATATATATATATATATATATATATATATATATATAACTATATATATATAACTCATGAATGCAAAAGTGCCATATATAACTTTCCGGCAGAAATTCCAATATTCCAACACTCCTTACGGAGGATCAGATTTTTGGGAATATGTTGCTCAGTTTATTCATTCCAGTGCCAACAGCTGTTTCAGCCATTAACCGATGGCCTACTTCATAGCTCTTCAGTGGAACCACACTCCAATATGTAGGCGAGTACAACCAAACGTAATGTAAAAAAAAAAAAAACAAATCCAGAATGAAACTTCAGCATATTTCGTAGTCAGAAGAATAAAAATCATTAAGTTTCACAGTCCAGCTCCCGATAAAGTCCCAAAATCCTGCTGCCACTCTGCGTCCAGCAGAATTTATACCGAGAGGCTTTCTCACTTCCGAATTTAGATCTGTAAACCATGCTGATGACAAATTCCGCGGTCTTCAAGAAAAACAGTGCATCCCATCATAAGGGGTGGCATCGCAGTCTGATGTAGTTTATAACGAGAGGCTTTCGTGCCTTCTTTGAATTCAAAAGTGCTAACGAACTGGTCCAGGGTTCCTTGGATCTCTCGCCACAAGGCAGATCAAAGATTGGAACGGCTGAAGACTTTTAACAGTACTATTTCGTAACTGTGGTTTCTGCCTTGTTGGGATGAAGTAGGTTTTCCGTGTCCGTCCAAGATGCGTATGCTTTTCCTCATTTTATTTATGCATTTTAGCAGTCTTTCTTTTATTTTTGTCAACTGTTTAGGCACATGGTGTACCAATAAATATGTGGCAGCACTTATATCTTTTCTAGTACTTCTTCGAATCTTCATGGCTCTGTTACCATGTTGCTCAATGTATTCATTACCAAGTAACCACAGTTTCAGCCATTAAACCATTTGCACCGTGATTATGAGCCTACTCTCCCCTTTTGTTGAATACTGCAATGTCTACACACGTTGTCGCATACTTTTTCTTATACCATGTACGCACATTCTCACACGTTATGTCTTGTGTACGATATCCATACTAGATGGCATTCGAAGAATATCACGAGGAACAGCATCGTGTACACCGAGCTTTAGCAACAGTGCTCTGAGAACCAGAGCCTCGTGAGTCAGCAGAGTTAAGTACGTAAATTAAAAAAAAAATATACCTTAGTTTAACCAGACCACTGAGCTGATTAACAGCTCTCCTAGAGAGGGCTGGCCCGAAGGATTAGACTTATTTTACGTGGCTAAGAACCAATTGGTTACCTAGCAGCGGGACCTACAGCTTATTGTGGAATCCGAACCACATTATACCGAGAAATGAATTTCTATCACCAGAAATAAATTCCTCTAATTCTTCACTGGCCGGCCGGAGACTCGAACTCGGGCCTAGCAGAGTGCTAGCCGAGAACTCTACCGACTTGTCCAACGAGGAACTAGTACGTAAACTGACACAGTTAGGGGCAAAGGGGAATAAAGCAGAACCTCAGAGTAACTGGTTCAGAACAGAAGTCATAAAGCCAGATTACACTTCTAAATGTAAATTGAGTCATTCTTTAAGGGGAAACGTTATTTGAATTCACAAAATCGTTTACAATAATGATAACTGCTGTTTAAACACATTCCTTTATTTGAAATCCTTAAAAGTGATTGTAATAATTATTACTGACGTTAAATAAAACATATCTATATTAGGAACGTTACTTGTATTCATATCAAAGTTGTGATAAAATACATTGGTTTTAAAACCTGTTATTACAAAAGTTTTTCTAGATCCTTTATTGAAAGAGTTGTAATACTTTGTGCTTAACAGTAGTTTTACAATTGCAAGCAGTTAATTAAGTCATAAGTCATTATGTATAAACAACATCATAACGTGCAAGCGCTTGTCTCTGTCACATTGTTCATGTTTTTTCAAAAGCTGAGTTCTGTTTAGCTGTTACAAAGGTAACTTGCATAAATCAGCTAATTGGTAGTGAGGGGTCATATATACCGCCTCCGGGTATTAACCCGGTATATATCCACCTGTCTCAAAGTCCACGATAAACCCCCGCCATACTCCGAGGTGCGAGTACTGAACATGGCGGGAGGCATATTTCCCAAGTCTGGAAGAGTATAGGGATAGGGAAAAATTAGGACCAATCAGCGTTCAGAGTTCGCTTGAGGCAATGACGTCATTATCTCAGCATTCATTCTTAGCAGTGTGTACGATAATTATCCGGTTAAATGTAACGTATATAGTCACTATTGATAAATTATAATATATGTATACTATCCGATTTTTTCATTCGTGTTATATGATTCAATTACTTTTATCGTCTAAATAGCTCTTTACATTTCTAACAAAATTCAAGTTTAATTAATGATGAAAACCGAGGAAGTATAACACTTTTATATATTCTATGATTCATTAAACTGCCTTCTTGAACATGATTCTGATTTGTTAAAAATTCATTCATAACAGGCCTTCAGAGCTGCTTATTTAAGAGGGCAGTCTATCGTTCCTCTCTTTTAGCAATGAATGTCAAGGAAAAGCTAGCAAATTCAATAAAATTTAAGAATACATTCAAACCAGTGACAGTAGCACATAACTGAAGTAAGGACAGATGTAACAACAAAAGAACAGGGTCAAGGAATGGCTGGAAGATATGCAAATTTCTTTTAATGCCTTTTCCCTTATCCTTATCAAGTTACAAGATGGGTCTACCAGTAGACAAAGAGAAGAGATTGGACAGACACGATAGAGACTTTCATTCTAAAATCTTCATAACTGTTGAAACAACCTCAAGTAAAGTGTTTAGTATTAGTCAACTTGCAGTGAAGTACACGCCTGGATTTCGAGCTAATAAAATAAAATAATGAATGTTGTAATAATGCTCTTTATATAAAGCCTATTTGACATTAAAGTTATGTAGCCTAATAAATTAGCATGTAGGGTTACTTTCAGTCCATATTACCACAGTTAAGAGTGACAATTTTCCTACTACTAGTACTAGTTCTACAATGTACACAGTATCATGAGGCCTAGCCCAGGGCCTGCTGCAGTTGTACTGTATGTGTTAATGAAGTATTATAATGTTATTTACAAATCATCAAAAGTTCTCAAGCCTCCTGTATGCAGTGGACTATTAGAATTTGATCTGCCATGACGCTTGAAGGTAGTAGGCTGTTCTTCAATTTTACCATTATTATTTTTGCCCTATACTTCAAAGTTATCATACAGCATTATAGCTCAACTGACTAGCTAGACTAAAATAAACTTTACAACTAGCCAGTCTACCAGGATTTATCATCAAATAAAAGGTAGCCTACCATAACCTAACCTTAGCTTAGAAAAGGATGTCTAATTTGGAATAACCTTCAGGAATGCCCATATTTATGTCTGTCCCCCTCCACAGACTATGAAATAAACCTCAAGTCTTGGCTAACGAAAAGGAAAGCCTAAGTTATTCTTACAGGCTAGCCTAACTTACAATAGAATCTACAATTTAAATAAATATGTTGAATTCCAGGTCTGGTATGATTTTGACATTGTCTGCAGACTGCAGCACAATAGTAATTATTAGTAAATGAATATATATTTTTAATCCAGATTTCTCTACAATATTTATGTGCCTTTCTATTAGATTCTGTATTAACTTTATTTTATTTTTCAATAAATCTTTTACTGAGCCCCTCTATTCATAATTAAAGCCTTTTCAGAATTATTTGATTTTATTTTTCTTTCCCGGAAAAAATATTTTTATGCACAGTAATATTTAGTCTTTTGCTCAAGAAACAATTATATTTCTCATTTATCAAGAAAAATATACTTGAAATGTTTAAAACTGGATTTTCATACTTTATCTTTTTCTATATAATCGTAATTCTTAAAACAATAGTGTGTATAAAGTATTTTTTCCAAGAAAGAAAAAATCAAATAATTCTGAAAAAGCTTCTATTATGAATCGAGATTTCAGTAAGTGTTATCTGAAAAATAAAACAAAAGTTAATACAGAATCTAATAGAAAGGCACATGAATATTGTAGAGAAAGTAACATGGCAAAATATTCATTTTACTAATAATTACTAGGTTCCAGTCTGTAGACAATGTCAAAATCATACTGACCAGTAATTCAACATATTTATTTTCATTGTAGAGTCTAAGTTAGGCTGGCAAGAATAACTTAGGCTTTCATAATATTCGCTCAAGACTTGAGCTGCATTTGCATAGTCTGTGGAGGGGGACAGATAGAAAATGGGCATTCCTAGTTGTTCCAAATTAATCATCCTTTTCTATGCTAAGGTTAGCGATGGTAACTGCCCTTTGTGTTATTTGGTGATAAACCCTGGTAGACTAGCTAGTTGGTAAAGTTTATTTGTAGTCTAGCTAGTCAGCAAAGCTTATAATGCTGTATTATAACTTTGAAGTTTAGATTAAAAATGATAATGGTAAAATTGAAGAACAGCCCAAAACCTAAAGAACTGGCATGGCAGATCAAATAAAACTGAGTCCACTGCACAAGGAGGCTTGAGAACTTACTGATGATTTGTAAATAACATTATAATACTTCATTAACACGTACAGTAAAACCCCAGCAGGCCCTGGGCTAGGCCTCATGATACTGTGTACATTGTAGAACTAGTACTAGTAGTAGGAAAATTGTCACTTATTAACTGTGTAATATGGACTGAAAGCAACCAAATGCTAATTTATTAGGCTACATAACCTTTAATGTCAAAAGGGTTTAATAAAGAGCCCTGACATTACAACATTCATTATTTTATTTTATTAGCTCAAACCTGTGGCAGTGTAATTCACTGCAAGTTGACTAATACTAACACACTTCCCTGAGGTTGTTTCAACAGTTATGAAGATTTTCATGAATGAAAGTCTCTATCGTGTCTGTCCAATCTTCCCTTTTGTCTAGGGTAGACCCATCTTGTAACTTGATAAGGGGAAGGGAAAAGGCATTAGAAGAAATTTGCATACTCTTCCAGCCATTCAACGGTTGACCAATGTTCTTTGTTGTTACATCTTCCTTACTTCCAGTTATGTCGTTACTGTCACTGGTTTGAATGCATATTCTTAAAAGAATTTCTAGCTTTTCCTTGACATTCATTGCTAAAAGAGGAACGATAGACTGTCTGCAAATAAGCAGCCTAGAAACTATAATGAATTTTTATTTACAAATTTAATCATTATTCAAGAAGGGCAGTTTAATGAATCATACGAATATATAAAAGTGTTATACTCCCCTCTACCGGTTTTCATCATTAATTAAACTTGAATTATTGTTGAAAATAAAGAGCTATTTAGACGATAAAAGTAATTAATGATAACCTGAATGAAAAAATCGGATATACATATATTATAATTTATCAATATGACTATATACGTTACTAGCGTGGATAATTATCGTACACACTGTAAGAATGAATGCTGAGATAATGACGTCATTGCCTCAAGCGAACTCTGAACGCTGATTGGGTCCTAATTTTCCTATCCCTATACTCTTTCCAGACTTGGGAAATATGCTGCGCGAGCCCTGGGACGCCGTTCAGTACTATTCCTCGGGGATCAAAGTATATATACATCCGTTTCTTTATTGTGTGGTCGACAATTGTATTAATAAACGTATCTTTGATCCCGCCTACTTTACTTAGTATGGCGTACACCTGGACTTTTGACAAGTCAATACCCGGCCTCCGGAATATTTTGAGACGGAGTGCCTCACAGTAAAAATGTTTTTACTCAAGAGTCATATACTGTGTTCAGGTAAAATTTGGGGTTAAGTAATGCTTTATGTATTACTTAGTTTAAGGAAATGCCGGAATGAATGTTTGCATATAACCTGAATTTTAGACATGCATGTTAATCATGATTAGAAATCGTAAATTAGTTTCGATTGAGAATTGATTTGCTTTTGCGTCATAGAATAATTGCAGTTCATTTTTGCATCTCTGATAAGTCTATAAAGAAGTAAAGTATACAAGCAGTTAGAGTTCAGATTCTTTAGTGGCTTAAAATTCTTTTGATGAGGCGTTTCCTTCTACATTAACGCATTACGTACTCCACATTGTGAAACCCACAGTACGGAGTAATGTTTTAGTGTAAGTAGTGTTATAATTGCTTTGGTGAGTCATACAAGTGAATCCTGTTTTCTTTGTCACCATGACCAAGAATCCAGTTTTACTGCGAAATTGATTAAATTGCGTTCGCGTTCATTCGTAGGGGAGACTCGAGCGAATCTCAGTTCAGTCATTGACCCCGTGCTTGTGCTTTTTATTTTTGCACTTTAACCGTATACAAGTCATTTCGGTGTTGCTTTTTGTATTTGTTTCCTTTTTTGATTCTCGTAATTTATTTCTCTTGTGTGATTCATTTACTGCTGTTTGTTGATTTGTGAAAAAAAGTGTTAAGTGTGGACCCCAGCGTCATTGGCTGCCCTCTATACCGGCCTCTTTAATGCTGTTACCATTATTAATATTATCAAGCAGAAACACATGCTAATGATCGCCAATAAAGGGTCTGTGACTTTCCTTTCCACTCCTGTTGTGAAATAAAGTGTAAACCAGAGTCCATCAGTATGAGATATTCCATAGAGAATATTCTGTAGAGAGAGGGAATAAAATAAAACATATGTGTTGTACTTTGGCAATTATCGTGGAGCCAACATTAGGCAAATCAAATTGAGTTGCTAAAGTGATTATTCCAACTGGTCCAAGTGAACCCAGGTGTGTAAGTAATAGGCAAACTCCTACTATAGACATCATGTCACCATCTCAAGTATCAGACCAGACCAACATGCCAAAATAAAATCTACATTGACACACACAAACACACACAGATATATATATATGTGTGTGTGTGTGTGAAACCCTACTGCCTATATAAAACAGACTTAGAATAGCTATCGTTAACTTCCAACATGAGTGATAATATTACACAGCCAGATTTTACATGATTGTGCTTTCATTTCCCAATATAATTCATTTTTAAGATTTCCTGCTTTATTTTTAAGGAGGAGGCTAAGGCCATATGCCTTAACATGGCGTAGGAATCTGGGCGAGGTCTGTTTGGTCAGGAGCGTCTATAAATCGCAGGCCGGGTTTTATATTAAAGAGCCTTTATTTTCCAGGGAGAAAATGTTTACGTGTTCTGAATGTTCGAAACAAGGAAATGACCTTATATTGGAGTTTTCTTTTTTTTTAAAGCCTTGGTTATTTGGAGATGAGCCATTGTCACGTTTATCAATATATATAGAAGATTGATCACAAATAATAAAAAAAAAGCAAAGATAGTATATGTTTTTTTTATTAATTTACTCTATACCTCGAAAACATTTGTGCATTCCGTTTCTAAATTGTCAGATCATTTTAAATAATGAAGAGAGGCAGGATACTTATAAGTGTCCGTGCAAAATAAATTTACCTCGGAATGAGGCTTCTGTTGAAGGCAAACATAAAACGTGAACAGTTTGGAAATGCTCATAACCGTGAACGATAAATGATTCAAAAATTTTCAGTAAGCCTCTCATAATTGCTGAAAATACGCAGTATCCTGGAAATACTGCAAATCATGCGATTTAATGACATTACTGAAAACGACGATGGCAAATATTTCGATTCGTCTACAAAAACAGCAAAAAATGGTTATATGCACCAAGGCAATATACATCGTTAAAATCATTGTTTCGTCAAAGCAGTGTTTATTTTTTCTGTGTTTTACCCATAAATCTCCAATTCTCTGCTCATGAATTCAGTTAACGAGTTTACGAGTGATTTTTATCCACGTTCCTCTTATCTTTCTGAAATTTTCCGTGTCAGAAAATTAGATTCCGGAAAGAACAAAACAGTTCGTTGTTTGTACGTATGTATGTGTGTATGTCGGTATGTATTGTATATATTTTTCCAGTAATGAACAATGCATAGTTCAGGAATGAACCTATATCCGTTACGCTAGTAAAAAAAAAAAAAGAAGATAATGTGAGATATTTTGAAAGATCTGTTCCTTTCAAAACTGACAAAAATGCCATCTAAGTAATTAGATGAAATCAAAATTCTCTTTGAAAAACTGTAATAACTATCATGAATGATAGTCAAAAATACATAAAATGGAGATTTGATATAGTGAAATACAGACATTATATGAGTAAGAGTGGACGTGAAAACTGATATGTTTTGTGCCATTGAAATACATGAGAACAAACTACCAAGCGGTCGCGCGCGCGCACACACACACACACACACACATATATGTGTGTGTGTGTGTGTGTGTGTGTTTGTGTGCGTGTATTATATGAGAGAGAGAGAGAGAGAGGTTTCCCATTATGGCTGGTGACTGACGAGAAAAGACAAGAAAACGATCATTGATACACCCTTACAAAAAAGATCATCAGTAGCACTTCAGACCAACTTACATTCGCACAATGTGCCATTCCCTTCTGTTTTTCACCCACTATCTCATTTTCTAGATAGTGAAGTCCCTTTTCATCTGTTTTCCACCCACTATCTCATTTTCTAGATAGTGAAGTCCCTTTTCATTCAATAGCCCTTTTACGCCATGTATAGATCACTTTTAATTCATCTTCTCCTGTTTCCTAATGTGAGCGAATTGTACACACTCCACGAACATAACTTCTCCATTCATTCCACATGACCGAACCATTACAGAATATTATGATTCATGCTGTCAGATACGCTAAGCATATTACCACTCCTTGCGCTCCTCGTTCTTGTAATGTCACATTTACTGAACAAAACAGTTCATCTTTTGCAAAATCCGTTTTTTCGTATCCATTTGCATTTAACATGTACACTTTAGTTTTAAAATACCTTTAATGGTAGGTAAGATTTGTAGACTTATATTTAAATATATATATATATATATATATATATATATATATATATATATATATATATTTATATATATATATATATATATATATATATATATATATATATATATATATATAATATATATATATATATATATATATATATATGACAAAATCCACTTCTTGTCCTTTATTAAGTAAAGGACAAGAATTCAAAAGGCCTTGCAGTATTCCATATGTTTCTCTTTCCTTCGTGGATTTTGTCTTTATTTATATGTTCATCACGTTACATATTTTCGTGATTCAGTTATACATACGTACATACATACATACATACACATATATGTATTTGTATATATATATATATATATATATATATATATATATATATATATATATATATATATATATATATATATAAGGGACTGTAGCATCACAACCGAGCATTAGAGTTATTTTGGATAGAGACTTTGGAAAAATTACACAACCGTAATTTATTTTCCCAAAATGTCCGACGTAACCTCTGCTTTTGAAGCAATTGATATCTTTTTGAAAAGTGAAACAGTTGTTCCGTTGCATAATGATTGTATATGGCAAATTTAGAAAAGATCCGGATAATTTGCCTCGTAGGAATTGCCAAAGCATCACATTATACCGATGAAAACGCTAAAAAAAAACATAAGAAATTGTCACGTATGACTCGAAGGAAAACTGATTTATCTGCATTACCCTGAAAATCAAATCAACCCATATCATACCCAGTTAGTCCGGTGTTTAGAACGACATTATTCACTCTTTGACAGACATTAACATAATGTTGCATGGTACAATAAGTCACGCGACTTTGTAAAAATTCATAAAGTATATACGTAACTCCATGGCGTGTGTGACTTTCCTGTACGCTGTTGATTACATAATTACAATGATTTTTAAAACATTACACACCAACATCATCTGAGTTTTTCAAGCTAAAGTTGGAGTTATATCACTTTATCATATTTAAATGCTGTTACCTAGACGTAATTTAACACAGCTGTAATGTACATTAATGAATCTCGGAAACCTACGTATGTCCTGTTTGCTAATGAGGTATATGTCCAACAGGAGTCTCCCCACACATAGGGGGATCCGCTTGTCGTTTATGTATTTGCTTGTGGTATTAGGGTTGCCGAACGCTTGCCAGTACCATTGGCCAATTTGCGAACAACTTTACTTGCCCTCCTATTTTGGTTATATTGCAGGTTCGGCATTTTACGCTAGCCAGTTTTTGCAAAAAATGAGAAATGTAGGATGTTTTGCAAAACTAATGGAAATGTTCAGAAAGATCACAAGTGTTGTCGTTTTGCAAAATAAATGGTCCATCTGGTTGTCATGGCGACTTTATAAAACGCATATTTCATTTGCAACACAGACCCTTAACTTGGCTTTGTATATAATTGTAAAAGTGAAATATTGCTGTGTAAGCATATAAGTAAATATATATATTTTATTTATTTATGTATTTATACATATTTATATATATCATCTATCTATCTATCTGTATGTATGTGTGTATATATATATATATATATATATATATATATATATATATATATATATATATATATATATATATATTATATATATACTATATATATATATATATATATATATATATATATTATATTTGTATGTATGTATATAAATGCGTGTCCGTTTGGTGTGTACATACAAAAGCATTGTTATATATGCGGAGTGTTTGCTTGCAATGGTAGTGCCCGGGTTTGCAAGCTTTAGATGGCGTCTTGTTAACAAATCAGGAGATAGTAGTATATGAGCAGCAAGATTTGCGTGACTAACTCCCCCCCCCCCAACTCTTTTCCCCGCGCCCCAACAACAGACCTTAGATATTTGTCCAAAAAATACTTTTTTATATTATTATCGTCACACTTAGTTATATTAACCCTTTGATTACGGCCGAGATGAGACCTCACACTTACCACAATCCGGAGGGTTTTCAGGCGGTAGTCACCCGTAGCATGCTACTAGACGCACGAAATCGTAAACAATCATTGTAATAGCGTATGTATTTGTTGTTTTGCTGCAAATTAACCTGTTTTATTTATATGATAATATTGTGATAGTAGCGATCCGTGATATAGATATTATGCAATTAATGTAACAACACAAATAAATAAACATAGGATAAGTACTATATATCGGGGTTTAGTGTTGCCAGAGGTATAAGCACTGCACTGATTGAGGATGACAGTCTTTTTTTTTTTTTGTCATTTTCTCTAATTTCTGTTTGAATCCGTAAAGGACAGCTACATCACAGTTGTGTATTATAGTTAAAATTATTTGTATATTCGTCAGAAAACTAATCAAAAGAATGTTCATCATTTTTATGGTTCATACTATTCCACTAGCTGGGCAAAAAAAAAGAGAGAGAGAGAGAGAGAGAGAGAGAGAGGCGTGACAGAATAAAAATTTTTTACCTATGATTTATTCCTTCTAATTGTACATCAATAACATTGGAGAGTAAGTAGACACAATCACAATATTGGTTGCAATATTAACCACATTTCTGGGTAATATTTTATCAATGATCAAGCACCCAGCTGACAAAGGGATACGCAATCTAGAAATTCAGATGAATTCTGCAGTGTTTGAAAAATGGTTTAAAACCCAGCTTCTTCCCAATATAGGGCCATCTGCCATCATAGTGTTGGATAACGCTTCTTATCATTCAGTTCGAATTAATAAACCTCCGACAATGTCTGCCAAAAAGGATGAAGTTAAAGATCTAATAAAAAATTAGTAAAGTTGCAAAGACATTCATCGTAAAGAAAAATGATTACGTGATTGACAGACTGGCAAGAGATCATGGACATAGTGGTTAGGCTGCCTACATATCACTGCCAGTATAATGCAACAGAACTGTATGGGGCGCAGGTGAAATCATACGTGGCAAAAGAAGAATCATTTTAAAAAATCAGACCCTGCTTCCTTTGGTCAAAGAAGCAATTGAATCCATATCTTCTGACAACTGGGCTAATGATGAGACATGCCGAAGATATAAAAAGAGATGACGCTTCAAGAGATGTTTGCATTGATAAATATATAGATTCTTTTGTTATCGATGTAGCATCCTCTGACGAGGATTCTTCATAAGTAATGTCTCCTCATACTTCGATTGTAAATAAATTTATTGCTTTCCCTTGTTGTGTGATATCCTGTTGAACACTGAAAATTGAAATAAATTGAAATATAGATCTGTTTTTCGACAGAAAGTGGCAGAAATATCTTTAAAAATCTACATATAACAGAAATGCCACAGCAGTGATGAGTATCATATGACAGTGCTTTAAAAGCACAGGTAAAATCTAATACTGTATAAATGTGTAATATATATATATATATATATATATATATATATATATATATATATATATATATATATATATATATAATTGTGATATAGTTTTGAGCTTTTGAATTGCATTATTTCGTGCATGCCGTAATCGTCTTTACCTCCTTGCTGTATCAGGTTGAATTTTTTCACTGTACAGCTATAAAATAGCTCATAATAAACATTCTTTAAATATTGTACACCCTATATATATATATATATATATATATATATATATATATATATATATATATATATATATATATATGGGTGTAACAATATTAAAAAGAATATTTAATATGAGGCTATTTCTCTTTGCACAGTGAAAATTCAACCTTGATAACAGGTAAAGACGGATCAGGCATACACGAAAGAAAAAACAATTCAAAGCTCAAACTATATCACAATTATATGACTTCGATAACAGCAAAGGAACAGTAATAAAAAACTATAGTAGATGACGTAACTCAAGAACATTGCTCAGTACAGCATCCAAATAAACAAAACTGAAAATGAAAGCACATCTAGGTTTCCAAATTTCTTGCATCTATCATTTTCATATATTGAATTTTTTTTTTTTTATCTAAAATTTAAGTGGGACAACAAAACTTCATTCAGAATTTTCTATTATAGTACACGTGCTTGATAACAGGCGCAAACAATGAGAGCTTGAAGTCAGAAGGTTAATGGTCAGTTTAAGGGGCAAAAGTCTCTTCCTAAAACGGTCGTACTATAGTAACCCCCGCCTTTCTTGTTTTACTTGCTAACCTTGTTTACTCTTATTCAGTTTTCATCCTCTGGACTTTACTACTGAAGGTAATCTATTTCTTGTTTTGTCATTGTCATTTTCAATCTTTAAAGCATTTTAATTTTGTAAGCTCTGTTGTCAGTTTTAATTAGTGTTTTTGTATCTTTTAGCCAGAAAAGATGGGATATGGGTGATCCCAGAAGCGCACCTATTAATAAATATATCAATGATGAGCTGACTGTTCTTCCTATCGTACTCCCTACTATATATATGCATATATGTATATATGTATATATATATATATATGGAGTATATATATATATATATATATATATATATATATATATATATATGTATTTATATATATGTATGTATATATATATATATATATATATATATATATATATCTTTCTATCTATGCATCTATCTCTGTGTCTAACTATCTGTTAATACACACTAACACACACATATATGTATACATACGTATATATTAACTTTATCACATACACAATTGTTCTGTGTATTAACTAAATTACTAAAAAGGACCTCATTCAAACTGGATGGTATCTATAGATACCATGCAGTTTTGAATGAGGTCCTTTTAATAATATATATATATATATATATATATATATATATATATATATATATATATATATATCTGAAGGATAGCAGTAAGGGGAAAGGCATCCTCATCATCTACAGTTTATTTTCAATGCCGACGTTTCGCGACGAATTCAAGTCGCATTTTCAAGGCTATAAAATATAATATAATTTGCGAACATCAATAACAAATTAATGCAATGGCAACAGCTCTTTATGTAGTAAAAATATTTAAAACAAAACACCTCATTCCAAGACAAGTCAATAATGAGTAAAGGAGTTCACTAAAATCTTAAAACAACCTACCTATATGAAAGAAAGAACAAGACTAACATAAATAAGTACAAACAGAGTGAGAGAAAACCAGTTGCCCAAACTAGGCTATAAACAATTTCACTGAGGACGATTGAGTATTTAACGACGGCACAGTCTTCCTGATAATTATGGATTCTAGGATGGTTAAGTCGTTGTTTGTTCTGCACTCGGCCTAGGATGGAAAAATCCTTGCTGTCAATATAAGTTTTACATAATTTTGAATGATTTCGTATTTGATTGCTCAGGATTAGATAACCTGCTACCTGTTCTATGACTTATGCCCCTGTGGGAATCTATGCGGACCTTCAACAGCCTCCTCGTGCATCCCACATATGTATATCCGTGATCACATCCAGGCAAGTGTACTTGTAAACAACGCTGGACGAAAACAGAGGACTGGAGCCGGTCTTTGACTCTGAACAGAGACCCTATTGTAAAGGGATTTTCAGGATGATTTTCAGGTTTAAAGCTGGAAAACTCTTTTGAATAATGGCTGTGCATTTTCTCCTAAAGTATCATCATGCACGAAAGGGAAACTTGCATACATCTTTAGTTTCAGCAACAGTCGATTCAGGTGTTGCTGGAGTCATTTTCTGTAGTAGCAGTTTATTTAGGGATCTGAAAAAAAGTCGTGATGGAAAACAATTATTATTGAAATATTTCACTAAAAAGGATATCTCATCGTGGAAACTCTTCCAGTTTGACGAGTGGAGTGTAAGCCCTATGGAGGAGGTTAAAAATAGAGTTCAGTTTCAAATGAAAGAAACACGAACTATAAAATTCATTCCCAAATCAGTAAATGTATTTTTCTATACACCTGTGTAAAAACCTGAGTCACCTCTGGAAATAATAAGATCAAGGAAGGGAGTTTGTTATTTACCTCCTCCTCCAGCGAACCTTATGTTTGGATGTTGTCGGATGACGAACTCCAGAAAGGACTCTGCATGACATTCATGACGAAATAGGGAGAACGTGTCGTCAACATATCTTCGATAAAATAGAGGCGGAACCTAATGGGACATTCTTCTGTGTACGCTCCTCCAGGAGCACATGAAGATGTTAGCAAAAATTGGACCAAGTGGTGATCCATGGCCATCCCTTCAGTTTGTTTATGGCCAAATAAAGGCAAAGGTCGTGTCCAGCACAGCCAACTCTAAAAGTTGTTTAAAAATGTCCTACTAAAATTATTAAAATTGCATCTTCATCAGTAAAAAGTTTGCTTAATATTATCTCAGTATTATTATTATTATTATTATTATTATTATTATTATTATTATTATTATTATTATTATTATTGGAGAAGCAATTCCACAGTTATGTATATGTACATATATTTAAAGATAAATATACAACTGTGGATTTGCTACTTCATTTAAGACTCAATGCTACTATGAGTATTTTTTTTATTACTATTATTTTTTTTTTAGAATATGAATCCAATTCATACAGGACAAACATACAGGGACCATTGACTTGAAATACAAGCCTCCAAAGTATATGGTAGACAGGTTTTCCAGGAATATTGGAAAAAGTTTTCCGTGCGTCTTTAATAGTGTTCTTGAAGACTTAAACTTATTTCTTTTCCGAAGAAGAATTTTTTCTTTAAATAAGACAAGCGATTTAAACTACTCTGTATCCTTCAAAATCTACTATTATAATTTGATGCTGGTACCATAAAAACTATATATTTATAACTTACTCTGCTATGCAGAAAAACTTAATCATTCCTTGCTGGAGGCAGCCATCTCTCTCTCTCTCTCTCTCTCTCCCCCTTAATAAGGTGATCAATGGCAATGGAGAAGCCTTGTTAAAACAAAAAGGTCACTTTTCTCTTGAAGCTGACTGGATTACTGGGCGCTAGTGATTGACCATTTCAGGAAACAGAAATTCTTGAGACCACCTTATTTTTTAACTATTGGGAAAAATTAACGCACACAGATTGCACAAACCAGTGTATACACACACACACACACACACACATATATATATATATATATATATATATAAAATATATGTATATATACTTATATATACATATATTTATGTATATGTATCTATCTATAATAATAATTTCAAGTTGATCTTGTCCTCCCAGGGGTGAATTTTCTAAGAAAGCTTTATTTGCCACGAAAAATAGCATTTTTAAAGAAATAAATGTAAATGTAGCGAAAAATCATCATCATCGTATCCTTTTCCTCGTCGTCAGGAGGAGATATCTATCTATCTATATGTATATATATACATATATATAGATATATAAATATATGTAGATATACATATATATATATATATATATATATATATACATATATACTGTATATATTTATATATATATGTATGTGTATGTATATATACATATACATATAAATATATATATATATATATATATATATATATATATATATATATATATATATATATATATATATATATATACACACACATATATATATATATATATATATATATATATATATATATAAATATATATAATATATATATATAAATATATATATATATATATATATATATATATATATATATATAAATATATATATATATATAAATATATATATATATATATATATATATATATATATATAAAATATATATATATATATATATATATATATATATATATATATATATATATATATATATATATATATATATATATATATATATATTCCCGGCGACGAGAGAAAAGGATACGATGATGATTTTTCACTAAATTTTAATTTCTTTCTTTTTTTAAATATTGATGTTTTCGTGGCAATAAAGCTTTCAAGAAAATTTCATACCTTCTGCTGCAAGAAAAATCATTGTCGCCTGGCGCCGTAATATCTTCGTGTTTTTCCTGCAGTCGTTTTAGAATTTTTCCGCTCATGCGTATATAGCGCCATCACTCAATAGGTGCACTGACACCAAGGACTACAGTGGCCATCTCAGGATCCTCAGGAAGACGTCTTGAAGCCTTCAGAGACAGCATGTGAGCAAAGAAGGCGAAGTTTATGGTTAAAATGAACTGGATGACGAAGCAGATCGACTAAAAAGAGATTTTCAAGAGGAAAAAATTACATCACGAGAATGGCAGATAGCTTCAGTCTGTAATTGTTTACTGCTGAAAATATGGACTACTTCGCGGAGCATTATGAAGTCGAGGTTCCCGCCTTCTGCGATTATTCGGCACCTCTTACAGTCGTATTGTCACTCACGGACGCAAGCTCTTCATTCGAAATAAGGAAGGAAATAATCAAGAAGAGGAAGACAGTGGAACGGAGGAACTGAAGAATTTATACGAAATAAAAGGTAGAGAACTTGAGGTGTTTCTAAGCTGATTGAGAGGGGATTTTGATGCCCAAAATTACCGCTTGGAGCAGTTCTTCGCTCGAAATAAGAAAGAGAAGGAACAAAAAAGAGACGACATCGGCGTGGAGGTATACTGAAGAATGCTGACGAAGAATAAAGTAGATAACCTGAGAAGTGTTAGAAACTACTTCAAAAGATTTTGGATTCACAGAATTACTTTTCGGAGAAGCAAGGAAGAATCGAAGGATGATCAATATCGTCAGTAAGAGGAATCTCATAAGTTTATAGGGCGACTCCTTAAAGCAAAGAAGCTGTTTATGTACTTAGAAAAAGAACTCCAAGTAATGGTTATCGCGATGTTGAAATGATCTAAAACCTTCGAGATTTTCCTTGAAAGACATTTTGGAATCCTTCAGTCCTCCGGCTCCTGGAAGGACGAGAATGCCATTCGCGCATGCGCCGAGCTTCAAAGTGTCCAGAACAATCTCGAGATGCTTCAAATCGTCGCGACCTTCGGAGACAGAAAGTGTCAGTTTTGAAAGTAGGGTAAGAAAGCAAGAGTATTGGTGAGAGGGTCCGACCAGCCTTCCTTCCTCCAAGGAAGCAGACCTATGGGTCTGACCCTTCCCATGGAAATTTAAGCCGGCCCACAGGGATTAGCCCCAAAGCCTACAAGGCTTGCCCAGTCTTTTGAGGGCAGCCTTGAAGGAAGGGTCCGACCAGAGGCTTCCTCGAAAGGAAAAAGCAGGTATCCTGTCGGGCTGGGAAGCAGGCCTGGAGAGGGCCCAGACCAAGGATGAGGCCCAAAGTCCTCTGGGCTGGCCAGTCTCTTGAGGAGGCAGCCTTGAAGGGAAGAGGGTCTGACCCAGAGGCTGCTTCCTCGGAGGCAGGTATCCTGCCAGGCTGGGGAAGCAGGCCTGGAGGGCCCAGAACTCAGGATGAGGCCCAAAGTCCTCCAGGGATGCCCAGTCTCTTGAGGGGCGCCTTGAAGGGAAGGGTCCGACCCAGAGGCTGCTTCCTCGGAAGAAGGCAGGTATCCTGCCAGGCTGGGAAGCAGGCCTGGAGGGCAGAACTCAGGATGAGGCCCAAGTCCTCAAGGCTGGCCAGTCTCTTGAGGGCAGCCTTGAAGGGATGGGTGGGCGGCCTTGAGGGATGGGTCCGACCCAGAGGCTGCTTCCTCGGAGGCAGGTATCCTGCCGGAGCTGGGAAGCAGGCCTGGGAAGGACCCAGAACTCAAGGATGAGGCCCAAAGTCCTCCAGGATGGCCAGTCTCTTGAGCAGCCTAGCAGAGGGAGGGTCGACCAGAGGCTGCTTCCTCGGAGGAGGCAGGTATCCTGCCAGGCTGGGGAAGCAGGCCTGGAGAGGCCCAGAACTTCAAGGATGAGACCCAAAGTCCTCCAAGTCTGGCCAGTCTCTTGAGGGCAGCAGAGGAAGAGGGTCCGACCAGAGGCTGCTTCCTCGGAGGAAGGCAGGTATCCTGCCGGGCTGGGACCCAGGCCTGGAGAGGGGGCAAGAACTTCAAGGATGAGGCCCAAGGCCTCCCAAGACTGGCCAGATCTCTTAACCTATCTCTGGTGCAAGTTGGGTCTGGGCAGACCCACCCTACGGATTTTTTCATTTTTAGATAATTTTATTTAATAATCGTTTTAGTTGATTCTATGATTACCAAAATATTAGGAAATTATTAATTATTTTAATTTCATTAACCCTTGATTGCAGCCGAGATGAGACCTCACACTTACCACAATCCGGAGAGGTTTTCAGACGGTAGTCACCCGTAACATGCTACCAGACGCACGAAATCGTAAACAATCATTGTAATAGCGTTTGTATTTGTTGTTTGCTGCAAATTAACCTGTTTTATTTATATGATAATATTGTGATAGTAGCGATCCGTGATATAGATATTATGCAATTAATGTAACAACACAAATAAATAAGCTGCCAGTAATAGAGGAATATTCCAAAATCAGCAATTATTCCAACAGTCATAACCAAATTCGACAAAGTGGAAGGTACAGAGTTGAAAACAAAGCAGGTCATTTCTGTCAAGCACACGTGCATCTCAATATCACCTACATACATACATACAGTATGTACCAAACACACACACATTACTGCATCTATATATATATATATATATATATATATATATATATATATATATATATATATATATATATATATATATATATATATGAATCCATGACACGGCAAGCAACAATGATTACACGACACAACAATACATTTTGGACACTAGCGAATATATGGACATTTGGAAGGTGACAATCGTATTTCCATGGCTGAGACGTGGGTGGTACGTGAGATGCCGGAATCCTTTTGATGGAAATGACCGGTCGTTGTTTCTGCTCTTGCTTACCTTCCACCTGTGTTGAGTTTGGTGGCCCTGAACGGCTGGAATACTACCTTGGGAATAGGGCTAAGTTATCCCTTGTCCTTCGGACAGATTCCAATTCAATGTTTGATTGACGATGGCGGTCAAAAGTCAGGGGAAAGTGGAAACAGCCTCCTTGAATGGAAATCGTATTAGCTTGCAAGTAAAAGAGTTCAGAATCCGCATTTGTCAATGAAACAAGAATTGGAGACTACTTGGGAGCTTGGGATAATCCCGGGGCCCATTTTCAAGCTAATATTCCAACGGTCACGCCCACCAAATTCGACAAAGGTGGAGGGTACAGCGGCTGAAAACAAAGCAGTTCATTTCTGTCAGCTTAGGACGTGCATCTGAAATGCCACCTACGCGCGTCGTCTGTCACACTTGCATGTGACATGTAAACACAATTACCACCTCGCCGCATTCACAAAGGGATCAATGTATAAATCCCATTGCTGATCAAAATGTGTAATTGTGTGAATGTGTGTATGTGTATGTATATATATAGTATATGTATGTATGTAATGTATGTATGTATATATATATAATATATATATATATATATATATATATATATATATATATATATATATATATATATATATACATATATATATAATTGAAGCTATATATACATGTGTGAAATATATATATATATATATATATATATATATATATATATATATATATATATATATATATATATATATATATATATGAAACAATGCCCCGAAGGAAAAGAGAAACAGTCTGCTAAGTAAGGACAATACGTCCAACCTTTTTAAATACTCTGTTGCTTCTCTTTCCTTCGTGGAACTAATCTTTATTTATATATTCATCACATTCATATTCTCATGATTCAGTTATATATATATATATATATATATATATATATATATATATATATATATATATATATATATATATATATATGTGTGTGTGTGTGTGTAATATATGTAATTAATTACATATATATGAGTGTATATATATATGTATATATGTTTGTGTGTGTGTATGTAAAATACAACACATACTCACCTATCCTATAAAAAATAAAATTGGATAAATTCCTGTTACAAAAAATGATTAATACATATGAACCGTATATATATATATATATATATATATATATATATATATATATATATATATATATATATATATATATATATATATATATATATATATATATATATATATATATATATATATAATATAATATACATATATATATATATATATATATATATATATTATATATATATATATATATATATATATATATATATATATTTAATCACTAACATTTTGGAATTTGTTCAATTGTTTTTGAACCAATATTCAGAGGAAGTTGTAGGAGTTTGTAGATCATTTTATTCTATTATAATTTTCTACAGATATTTTCTTTTCAACTTCAACTATTCTAGTGGTACCTGTTTACTTACATCTTATTTTGAGAAACATCTAATGAAAATGTCAGCAAATGCCGCATGAAAGTTGGGTATTGTTCTTAGAATCCTCATATACTTATATGAGTGATTAAATCAGTGCAACATTTTTAGGTAATTTGTCCTTCCTTTGCACTAGGATACTGTTCTCCGGGAGATGTCTGCTTCTGCAGAGATTTATATCTTTTAAAGTGGTTCGAGGTGGAAGGTTTCTTTGGCAGCTATGCCTTGGACTATAGACGGATGGTCTCTTGTTTGTCACTTTTTCATAAGTTGTATTTTGACATATCTTTCACATTCTCAGTTGATCCCTGATCCCCTGTTGCTGTCGAGCAACCAGATTCGCTGAACAGCAGCATCAATGTGCAGTAAATGTACCTCGCCTTTGAACTTTTCAGTTCCAGGGGACCTTTATTCCTCACGCCTTACGACTGTGGAACAACCTCTTTACACTGAGGATGTGTTGCCAAGCTGGAACTTCAAAAGTTCAAGTGAATGTAATGCATTTACCCTTATGCAATACATCTTGTATTTAATACTTTGTTTACATTTTTATTTATTTATTGTTAGTACATCTGTTTTCTAATAACTGATCTCCTCTTTCTGTATTTCCTACTACCTTCTGTTATTTCATCAGACAGACACCATTTTCTTAGAGATGCTTGAATTTCAAGTTATTTACCCTGTACCATTGTTTCATATGGATAGGAGTTCACCTTCTGAATAATAATAATAATAATGTATAATAATAATAATAATAATAATAATAACAACAACATTGTCTATATTCATTAATCTCATGGTAACGGTTATTATATTGTTTATTATTATTCTCATACTATCATAAATCATCAATACCATGATTATCAGATTTACATTACATCCAACTCATTTATATTTTATGATATCCAGTCTTCAAAGGACAGAAAAGAAGACATTAAACATAAAATAGTAATTTACTCTCTCTCTCTCTCTCTCTCTCTCTCTCTCTCTCTCTCTCTCTCTCTCTCTCTCTCTCTCTCTCTCACTAAAGACTAAAGCCATAATTTGATGAAGAAAATTATAATACGGATGAATTTCAAGCATTTATTTTTACAAAAATCTTTTGCTGTAGATAAAAAAACAAAATCAGAAAATGTAAACACATAAGACTCAATATGATTGGAAGAAAGCTTTTATGACATAAGTTGAATGAAATCAAACAATGTGAATAACAAATGGTTATGAATCTAGATATTTAGCAGCTGAACATAATAATCTTGACAAAACTTACGACAGAATTCTAGTAATTCAGAGGTGTGTGGTATTCTCTGAAACTAAAGGGCGACATAGTCCTACATTGCAGTCTTTACACATGAAATATGTCTGCTGGCCTTTCTTGGGCCTACGGGATGTATGCGAGCACACGACATCTTAGTCTAGGTCGCAGTTGTTTTTCTGTTGAGAACTGGATCAGGAAGTGTCTTTCTGTTACCCACTATGTAGCTGCGTTATTGTTGGTGCTAGGGTAATTATCTTGTTAGGTGCTGGAGGGTGCCTTTCAATCAACTGGAACGACCGACAGAAAGGCTGTAAATATGACCCTCTTGATAACAAATCCTTGCCGGTAGTTTTGCTAGTATCACATATCAGCAGACGGAAAAATAGTTTTATGTACCATCTCGTGGTTTACGGATACACTTCCAGAACTAATAAGCATGATTCTTCTTGTCCACTGACCATTTCTTATTATAGTCAACAACGCATGCAGGTTTTGCACAAATTCCCCTAGTCGACACCTTTTTCACGAGTCTACCATTATATTTTCATGCACTGAAAGATAACATATACACTGTCCTGTTATCCTGCCATTTTAAACTAATATTCCATTGCAGTTTGAGACGAAATCTCAGATTTGTTCACATCAGAGAAGTTAGCCATAAATTTCCTATTTTCGGACTGTTTCCATGCTCCTGTTTCGTTGTCGCCCAAATACCAGGCAGTTTTGGGCTGCAATACCAATTATCGAAATACAGGATGTGATGTTTCGAGATGCGAGGCCATAAATGTTTTTACCACAGAACCAGATACCACTAGATCCTCATCTACCAATATCTCTGTATCTTTTCCAGCTTTCCGTTATAAAATCGACAATATAATCCGTTTTGGCATCACAAAGTTCAAATATTTTCACTCCAAATCGACTTCTTTTATCAGATATTATACTGCTTGAAACTTAGCCTTCCTTCCATAACATTAAACTTTCATCTATGCATAAATCCTGGAAAGGTTGAAATTTTCCCGGAATTTTCTACGCTGTCGAGCATGAGTTTAATTTTTTTAGTTTATTATCTGGGCTTGTTTCCTGTGAATTATCAACGAAATGTAGAACCCGTAGAATTTGAAGAAATCTGTCCCTTGCCATCAGCCTTCTCACTCCTTTTGTCTCGAATGTCTCAAGCGTAGTCAGTAATCTCGATGCGATGTTTTGCCTGTACGACATGATCATAATCACAAAGGAACCGTATCATTTTCCTCCACAGTAACCTGGCAAATTTTCGCAAATACTTTGGCACTGCATCTCCTAGCGTATCAACAAAGGAATCTCTGATAACGGTTTGTCTCTTCAGCAATCAGCCCCATAAATTCGTTGTCGAAAAATTCAAAAAAATAGTCTGCTTCCTTTGAATTTTCATTCACATTACATTTCGACTGACAATGCCACTGCCACTGCTGTCCAAATGAAATCTCTGGGCTGGAAATTGCTGGCAGCCCTCCCTCATCACCTGGGTCACTTCGCTGTCTCCGCCTTCTTTTGACACCTTGGCTTTCATTTGTAGGTGGCAGATTTTGCGTCATTTTCACTGTCGGTTGATATTTCATCACTGTCTCTTGTACCAGGACCCTAATTATCATTTCATTTCCTTCTAAATCCGATTCATTTTCATATCCAGAAAATGAGTCGAATCTATAAATAGTTATCCTCGTCGAGCTCTTTCTCTCGAATCTGCCGGCAGTCAACTCGAGGATGTCGTACCCTTGACCCCTCCTCCTGTGACATCTTGATGAAGACTAATGAATTTTAGGACACGTGAATTTATAGCAAGATTCACTGTGTAGCAACTGACAGACTGTTACCATATCAAGAAAAGGAGCCGATATTTCAATCATCAGTCCTTCACATAAAGGAAATTCCGGTCTCGTATCACGACACAACAGTGTTCAGGCAGTTTATTAAATGCGTCGTATACGTTACAACCGAAATCAAAGGTTAATACATCATAAATGCACAAAAGTAGACGTCCTTAGCATTTGTCTCACCATAAATGTTCTCGTATGCAACTTGGTCTTCGCTCTTCTCCTCTATTGGAACAGCTTTGTTTAAATTCTAGGTCCTATTTGGCCCCATGTCTGTGAAGCCTCGATGGCCGGGATTGGTTAAAGGCAACATCCTCAGACTTCTTAGAGGTCTGTGGCGCGGGTTCAAATCCGCAGCCAGCCGGTCAGAGGCGGACACTTTACTATCCGTGTAAACACCGGGATTGTGTATGTAATCGCGGATAGGTTTTGCTTAAAGGAAATAGGTGTTACAGACTATTACACACACAAACAAAGCCTCCAGCATCTCAAAGCCCTAACAGACTCTGGCTTTTTGTCTCGACTGTCGACCTCACCGCATAACAACTCCTCGCTGCTGGGAGAAAGAGCACTGGTGAACTGGTACAATACATGTACACAGTACCGGGGTCTAAGCGAAATGGGAACTAGCTGGGAAGAAGAATTTATGTCTGTAGGGAGTTGGTTACAATCATCTAATGGATTTTACAGGTCCAGAGCCAAGGAGCCTTCTCTGCTGTTCAGGTGATCGGTTGCTTGGCCGCTGTGATGATGATTTTTTCTACATTTTAGTGACATAATTAGCTCGTTGCAGCATGTTAATGAAGACATTTGAACAACCGTGACTTTGAACTTGAATTTCAGCCGTAGATGGAATTTATCGAATCACCGCATGGCTTTTAGAGGAAAAATGATCTTAAAAGATAACAGATCGGGCATTATTTGAACTCGTGATTTTTTTCTATATGGTTGAACAGTTTCTCCAGGCAATAGATTAGTTCCAAGACTGACAAAAGCTGATGGGGAAGTCTCCTTGTCTTCTCTTCCGATTAGAAAAGATATGCAAAATATCACAACATATAAGTATTACCTGTTTCACCTGGAGGAATGTTACATCAACAACGTACACCTCAAGTGTCCTCAACGTAAAGGTGGTGCAACATGTTTTTGTGATCTTTCCAATTTATGCATGAGTTTGGTCTTTTTAATTATTTTCACTTGCGGCCATCACAATGTACCAAGGTGACTGGAACTGGTGTCAAGGAATATCCTAAATTCCTCTAACTACTCTTCATCTTTAGTAATAAAAATCAACAGGTATTCGTTGCTTCAGAAACCTTTTGGTCTTTCGTGATACAGTGCAGGTTGTCATCCGCCATTTATTCAAGAGATTCATGATGAATTGGATTCCATCCACTATCTTTAGGAAGATCTCACCAGATTTCAAATTTGATGCAGTTTTAAACTTTATTATCCAAAGCATCTTGAATTAGTATTACAACCTACCTTAAACTAACGAGCATTGGCATCATTAATGAATCCTGCTAGGAGAATCATTTCAATTTTACATTGTAGAGAATACTCATGTAAGGCAACTGATATACTTAATCGAATGGGACAGAGTATCAGTCATCACTTGACTAAGATACTTCTCACTGCGGAAGTAAGTGAGAGGGGCCAATCAACCCCTGATGGATTTCCTGTGAGCCTGAAATAGCAACGGTTATGGCGTGCAATACCTCTGAAGAGAACATCTGCCATTGTACAGGCTATTCTTGGGATCGTTACCAGATCGTTTAGGTAGCTCGCGTCGACACTGAACCACATGTTAATATTAAGAGATTCGAAGAAGAAACTAACTGGCATTATGGGTATTTTGCAAGTTCCAAAGATTGCTCAAGCCCTACAGATGTCGAAATTTGCCTCTGAGGCCAGAAAGATTAGGTCATTAAATATCTGCAAAACATTTTTATGAATTTATTTTTCTTTATGGTCGTAGAAATATCTGTAATTTTGACTTAGGCAGTTTCTTTTCTAAGCTTTTTTTTTCTTACTATATAGTTATTAATTTTTGTGAAATTTTGTATCATGACATTTATTTTGGATTTTGTCTTTGTCAGATGTGGATGGCAATTCCATTTGTTGACAAGAAGTGTTCCAGACAAGGTAAAGGTATGTCCATAAAGCTTGGTAGAGCTGGGATCCATATCTCTCAGCTTCTTAGCATATGATAATAGTTGGTCATTCATTTTATCCATGACACTGTTGACGTAATTTCTTTCATCGTACATTAGGGTGACAAATTTAGTTCTCAAAAACTGTTCCGGCACTTCAAAACAAGAAAAATAGAACACATGATTATGCTTTATAAAACGTATGTACATGATCCACTTGAATATTGTAATATGATATAGTAAAACGCTACCAAAGGATATTGCTGGAAATAGAGAGTGTACAAAAGGGTCCTTTACAGCTAGAATAGAAGAAGTTAAGGACCTTGACTGCTAGGAAAAGACTACAATTCTTAAAATTATAGTCTCGAAAGGAGAAAGAATGCTACATGATAATACAGGCATGGCAACAGATAGGAAGAATTACCAAAAGCACACCATGGAGCTAAAATATCAGAAAAAAGAGCAAGCAGGTAGATTAATAGTGCCCAAAACTATACGAGAAAACTAAGGAAAGCACACAGGACATTAATCCACTTGGCACCAGCATCGATAATGCAGCGTCTATTCAATGCGTTACCAGCTCATCTGAAGAACATATCAGGAGTGAGGGTAGATGTGTTTTAAGAATAAAACTCGACAAATATCTAAAGCTGCATCCCAAACCATCAAGATTGGAAGATGCAAAATATACCGGAAGATGCATTAGCAATTCTCTGGTAGACATCAGAGGTGCCTCACACTGAGGGACCTGGGGCAACCAGACTTGAGCTGCAAGGTCTGCCAAAGGTATCTCTCTCTCTCTCTCTCTCTCTCTCTCTCTCTCTCTCTCTCTCTCTCTCTCTCTCTCTCTCAAAGGTATCTCCAAGGATTAGATTGTAAACAAGTACCCGATATCGAAAGCTCTCCCGGAATCGTCCTCTCTCCCCTTTCACCTCATCTAAGATTCTCTCTCTCTCTCTCTCTCTCTCTCTCTCTCTCTCTCTCTCTCTCTCTCTCTCTCTCTCTCTGTCTCCTGTTCACACCTAGCAGCAGCTACCTACAACCCCTGCTGCCTCCCTCCCGCCCCCTCTCCCGCCTTCTCAAGCAACTATTAGCATATACATGGAGAGCAGAGAGAGCGGACATGAGCCCCAAGGTGCATTCAGCGACGAGAGGATCATGAAGTTAATCGTATTTATTGCGAGTTAGATGAAAGTTAAATTGAATTCGAGTGTATAACAAATGCCATAAATTAAGTGCCATGTAAGTCATTTATCTGAGTTTAAGTGGTTCTCGCTGGCACATGAATTTCAGCATAAATTCTGAAATGTGGTGATTGCGATGATTATCGTAATGCGCTTTTACCCCGACGTCCAGGTTCTGACTGACGCGAGACTCTGCAGGATATATTTTTTGTGTTACAGTTTCATCGTGATTATTTCATAGGAATTCAGATGGGACTCCCGATGCATTAAGAGACATTCCGAATGCAGGTCAGGTTTATTTTACCCAGCTGTTATTTTATCATGCGTTGTTATTTCTCCTCCTATCCATTTCTCATTTCTCTGTTTCCAGCATTCTCACAGACATAACCCTACGCAGCTATATTATATTGTGTTACATATATTTATACAAATACAATTATCTATCTATCTATAAGTATATATATATATATAATTGTGTGTATTTATGTGAATTTTGTCACTTGCATGCACATGACTTTTTTTATATTCACGAATATTAATCTACAAACATCGTTTAATATCGAATTCACTATACCATGCGAATAGTTTACACCCAAGAGGACTTATAACTGATAAATGCATCTACGCCGGCCAGGATTCAAACCATATTCTGGTTTCGAAATAACGATAGGCAGTGACTTTCACACCCCGTCTATCACGGGAGATGCAGTTGGTATCGACTCTGCTGTGCATATGGCTGTCGATTTGAAGTTCTGTACTCGTAGGAGGGTAGTGCCGTCAATACACCTGACGTGGTACACTGTAGGCATTAATTAAGGTTCTTTGCAGCGTCTCTTCGGCCCCTAGCTGCAACCCTTTTCATTCCTTTTACCTGTACCTCCATTCATATTCTCCCTGCCATCTTACTTTCCTCTAACAATGTTTCATAGTACTCTCAATTTTCCTTTCAGCGCTGAATGACCTCATAGGCCCCAGCGCTTGGCCTTCGGCCTAAATTGTCTATTCTTCAAGTTCTGTATTTAGAACCAATATCAAGCCCTTTGTTAGCCGAACCGGTTGAGCTTCAGACTGTCGCTCGATGGACCGGAGTTCAATTCCCGCGGCCGGCTGATGAAGGAAGTTAGAAGAATGTGTTCTGGTGATAAAATTCATTTCTCGCTATAATGTAGTTTCGGATTCCCACAATAAGCTGTAGGTCCCGTTGCTAAGTAACCAATTGGTTCTTAGCCATAAAATAAGTCTAATCCTTCGGGCCAGCCCTAGGAGAGCTGTCAATCAGCTCAGTGGTCTGGTAAAACTAAGCTATACTTACTTTATTTTAGAACCAATATCAACCCATCTTCACTGTAATAGTTTGTTAACACTTGGCTAATTATGAATTTATGCCACTTATGCACGCATGATTTGATTTTTACATTTGCATAATAAGCCATAAGTAATATTGATTACTGCCGAATTCACTATACCTTGGTAATAATTTACACCCAAGGAAAATTATAATTACTAAGTTGCCGGCGTAGAAGCACTCATCCAGTTGTAATTCCTTGAGTGCAAATTATCCCCAAACAATATTGAATTAGATATTAAACATTGATGGTTTATTATTTATGAATATATATATATATATATATATATATATATATATATATATATATATATATATATATATATATACCTATATACATTCATATGTATGTATATATGTATGTTTATTCAGCATCAAGCAGCCTCCTACAGCAGAAGTTGGGTTTAGGGGAAAATAACAGTGGTCACTACCACATTCATTTTATAAACGTTGAATCGAAGATTAATCTTTTATCCAAAAATGCCTCTGAATTATGAAATAAAATCATGATGGCAGAGAGCGGCAGTACCTGGATTCTGCTGCCAAGGAAGTAGCAATACCTAGAGAGATGCTAACGCACCATACCCTAAGGAAAAAAGAGATGTCTAGGCGATAATTCCGATTCCCATTTTGGGAGGAAATCCCCACGACTAGCGGATGAGCCTCTTTCTCCTGGCTTTAACCGTTTATATTTAGGACTGCTATTGTAGTAGGCAATACAATCTGGGCATGACTACCACAGGAATAGTCACTGGCGTGGGATATAAATGCACTGTATCCGAAGGTATAGGAAAGTCTATGGAAGGATGGGAGGAAATACCTTCTAAATAGCGGATAAACTTCTTAGACCGACGGCAGACACACTTTCTCACTTGCGTAGGATGACGCCAAGTGAAAATAAAGATATCAGTCTTGACGCTTTGAATTGTGTGAAAGTTGCCAAGTGGACGGGGACATGGGTAGGGTAGCCCGTGCCTTGCGCGTGTTAAAGATATTCTTATTATATATATATATATATATATATATATATATATATATATATATATATATATATATATATATATATATATAACGATATACATATACACATATATATATAACGTATATGTACACATATATATACACACACACATATATATATATATGAAATTTTGTCTGTGTGTTTTGTGAGCGTTTGTATACTGTATATAGACTTAGATTTGAATTGTCTCGCGGAATTAGAAACACTATGAGTTATTTCTTTTTATTGAAATTGATATGTAAGAACATTGGTATCTAAGAAAAGAAAAGGAAAAGGATCTGGAGCCAATATAAGGATAAAAGCAAAAAAAGATACCGAAATACTTTTTCGAGATGAAATTTGGAGGAAATTGGACTAACCGTGTGTGAGGTGCCAATTAAACTTCTGTAGATTCAGTTAAGCCACTCCAATATCTTCTAAAAACATAACAGACACCTCACGTCTCCGAACTGTCGACCCTAACCGGATTCTCCTCGCTGCTAGAGAAGGGAGCTGAGGATTTGGTTTGATCATGTACACATTCGTTACCGGGGTCTCAGCGATGTCAGGCAGGGCAGCCGATCGAGGCTACGGCCTATCCCAACGCCAAATCAAAGTCCTTCAAAAAGAAGGCTTCGTGCTGACCCCATATAAAAATGGGAAAAAGCACGTTAAAACGAAGAATCTAAAACGAAGATTCAGTTAATACTTTTCCAAATATCATTTGGCCAACTACCAGTATTTTTCACCTGACTTTGCGACACATAATTGTACTTTAATCGCAAAAATTTTCATATATGGCTTAAATAACCTTTCTTGCTTGGACGTCCGTATGAGATAAATCAATCAGTCAGTCTTCATTTCAGTCCTATACTGTCAAAAGAACATGAAATGCACAGCCTCCCTCCTTTCCACGGAGCCTCTTCGAGGTGCCCTCTCTTTCCCTCAGCACTCTCCTCCTATTCTTCACCATCCCACCGACAACAGCTTCCAGCCCCCTGCTCCTCCCCTCTCTAGTGCAACTATTAGCATATACACGGAGAACATAAAGAGAGGCCATGAACCCCGAGGTGCTTTCAGTGACAAGATGACTCAGGAATAATCAATCGCGTTCCCCGGGGGGAAAATGAAAGCTGAATGGAGTTGTTGTGTTTCACAAGTGTTGTCAATTAAGTGATTTATCGTTGTTTAGATGACTGTTGTAAGCATCTGAATTTCTGGATAGTTTTGGGACTAGGCGATTGTTATAATTACTGTATTATTACACATCTCTCAGTAACTTAGTCACATTTCTTTATGATTATAATGAGGTGTTTTGAAACTTAATGTCGCTATTGTTGCTTCCGTGCCCTCCAGTTAGAATGCTGTATATCTCTGAACTTGAAGAAGCTATTTTCTGTTTTTATATTTTCTGTTAATTCCGTGTATAAAAATGCATATATATATATATATATATATATATATATATATATATATATATATATATATATATATATATATATATATATATATATATATATAGTATATGAGTGTGTGTGTGTGCGTGTGAGTGGAGTTGGGTGTTTTTGTCATTTTTAGGGTTAGTATTTTTATATTTCTGTCCCCTGTAGGGAAGTTAGTGCCGGCGGTGTACTTCATGCGGTGATCTGGCGTGCACTTGGGTTCTTTGCAGCGCCCCTTCGGTACCTAGTTGCGACCCCTTTCATTCCTTTTACTGTACCTCCGTTCACGTTCACTTTCTTCCATCTTACTTTCCACCCTCTCATAACAATTGATTCATATTGCAACTGCGAGGTTGTCCTTCTGTTACTCCTGTCAAATCTTTTTCTTGTCAATTACCGTTTTCAGCGCTGGATGCTCTGGGTCCCAGCACATGGCCTTTGCCCTAAATTCTATATTCTTTTCTATTCTATATTTCTGTCGTTTCGCCCTTTGTTTATATATATATATATATATATATATATATATATATATATATATATATATATATATATTATAATATATATATATATATATATATATATATATATATATATATATATATATATATATATATATATATATATATATATATATATAATATAATTTCTCACTCAGGTGTACAATAAGAGCATTATTTATGTCGATTCATTCGGACATTACATTCCTTACTCATCTGGCCCAAATAATACTAAATGAACTACAGTCCATACATTCGATTTTATAAACAATCTTGCTGCTGTGGTAAGGACAGTTTCTTATAAACATTTTTTTTGCAGAGTTATATAAAAACATTACACTTACATTTAATATTTTCACCATTTATTTGATGGACTTAGAGCTAGTTAAATAAGGCAAACATTTAATGCTACGAGACAATTATGTTTTCTTGCCACTTTTATCTTAAAGATAAAGCCCTCACAGCTATATTGTAGCAAGTATAAAGAATATAAGCTGAACAACAAAAGTCCCTGCATATTTTTCTCATGTTCTGTAAACCTTTATCCAGGAACTCAGGACTGACAACATGTAATGCTTGCAGGAAGATTGGGGATAACACAGAGCCTTTTATATTAATATGATGCCCTGAAAAAATTTACATAGTTTGCAATAATTGTTGCTTTTATGTGTTAAATTTACGCTGAAAAGGCTCATTCTAAGAGTAATGACGTAAAAGGGTAAGCAGTGCTGGAAATACAGAAAGGTGGTTGCTTTTCTATTTTTAGAAATTGTTATTAGACGTGAGCTTTTGCGGTGTAAATTTGTTTAGTAAACAAATGAACAAATAATTTGACTTGTGTACATTATTTGTCACGAGGTTTTCATCATGAAAAAGTGAACTATCCGCCTTTAACTCAACCACTTTGAGAGAAGATTGAGGTAAAGCGAAAGATTTTTTAGTCTGAAATTTTGCGAATTATATTTTAAATGTTCCCACAGCAGATTTAGAACATTTATCCAAAAGCCAAAGGTTATCGTTTTAAACATCAGAAGAGCACATTCCATCGTAACTTACTGAATTAACCAGAACGCACTTTTTATGTTACCATTGCAAACAAGTCGACGATGCGTCTCATCTTACCAGTAAAAAATAAATGACCGTAAAACCAGAAAATATTTATTCAGTAGGATTGCTTATTCTTGAAATACAGAGCACTGCAAATGATCTCAGTTTGATGGTCGAGTTTATATAAAGCGGGGTTACACAACGTAATCATTACCAATTTCATTTTATCTGCCGCATTGAGGTCAGTACCTAAAGGTTCAGTATATAACAAGGACATAAATCAGTCTTATTTTCATAAAGTGTATAATTTTGGGGGAGTGCTTATGTGTGTTGTGGGAAGGGGTTGTGTGCGAAGTTGTAGGAGAGTTTTCGGGAATCACTGGTTTGTTTTTTCAGTGTCTCGCGTATCTGCTACTGATAGACCTCAACTGACCACGGCGAATGTTTTCTATCCATTAACATTTTTGTCGTTGTTGTTTTTGCTTTGGAGTTTTTATTTAGTTTCTTTCGTCTCTGCTGTCGATGTCATGGGTTAGAGTACAAAATAATATATGAATATCATCTTTTTGGCTTAATCAGGTCGTTTGTGATACTTAAGAAATATCAAATCAATGTTCAGAAGTAAAAAAAAGTTCCAGTAGGAAGAGAAACAGATCAATGTGCTTTTATTGACATCTCATACCATCGTTTTTCAAACGATAATTCTTTATTCCAGGAGTAAATAAACGTTTTACTCTTTTTGAATCGAGGTTTTGGATTTGTTTTCATTGTTTTCCTTAAATATTTCTTAAATATTTCCTCTAAAATTTCTTTCAAGTGTTTTTACAGCTGCAATATCGTTCATCAAACAAGAGTAAAGAAACACTGCTATCTGAAATGCAAACTCTCGAAAAACACATTTCATCCGTCTTTCTTATTCTCGGAGGTCAGTCTTGTCCCAACATTCCCTATGGGGGAAAATGTTATCAAGGAAAATAGTCTTGAAAGCAAAGCACTTTAGGGGAACAAAAGGTCAAGGCACACTCTTCTGTTATGAAAAAAAAATTAAAAAGACTATTAAAACAACCGCTTTTAAGAGTATCTACGTGGAAAGGAGAGAGATTGGGAGACGAGGCTGAACTGAAAATTAGATGCAAGTATTTTATATTTTCTAGATTAAGTTTAATGTCAAGTCGAAATATTTCAGAAATAAATGCAGTAAATTTACCATTTTACTTTCAGTGATGAAATGTTAATAAGAAGCTTTAATAATTAACTAAACGAGTGAGAGGGAGAGATATTTTTATCGGTAAAGTACCCCATGCCAATTACGTGAAAGCTCCCAAAATGCTGAACTATTTCCTGGTAGCCTACTCCGAGCAACAAATGTATAATACCAATTTTATTTTTGTTTACTTTTTGGGGCTCTTGTAGTGAAATCTTTTTCAGGAATCATAGTGTTTAGAAAGGAATTATCTTTTAATAGCCACAGTACCTCAAGTATTTATACTAGAAATAAAAACAATACCAGTCGCCACAGGAATCTTAGTTTCCTTATATCCCCGCGCGTGATCTATTTAATTTTACGTGCACCTGTATAACAAGAACAGCAGTCGGTTGTAGGTAATTCAGCGGAAATTGTTCCGTTACATCGTAAAGACCTCCCAGTACTTAACTCTTATGCAAGTGCAGTTTCACCTCGTTGATGGATATTAGATGATGACTTCATTAACGATATTATGGTAATTCTTACTCATTTGAGTAATTGTTTCTATCAGATTAAATTTTTGTTTTGTTGGCAACCCAATATAAATGTTTCACCATTCCCTTTTAGGGACTTTAGTTCAAACTTCTTTTCACTCTACTGCTAATGACTGCTCTCAGATTGAGAGAAATCAAACCAAATTTGCAGTGTTATATAGAATAGGAAATTAAATGGCATTGTTGGTCGTTACTCTATGACCACAGTTGAATTTTATTGTTATAAACTAACTCACTATCTCAATATCAGAGATAATGAAAAAGATTTCTTGCGGTTTTTTTTTATTATTTTGGTAACATCAAAGAGATGTATATCCAATTCGTCATGTACCATCCTTGTTCTGCAAATCACATTCGAATGAATTATTCCGAAAACACAATTCTTTATAAGTTAAGTACATCTTAGTTTACCAGACCCATACTAAAGGTTCCAGAGCCGATGAAACACGGTTTTCAGCAGCACCTTTATCAAAGCATCGGATAAAAAGTGAAAGTTGGCAAGTGTATATTTTATAACCCTACCTAATTATTGCAAGTGTTATTTACTACCTAAGTTCAATAGTTCTGGTACTTACCAGAGTAAGTGGGTTTCCTATGCCAGAGCCATCAAAATCGCAGATAAAGGGTTTTGAACACAATAATGACGTTAACCTGTGACGTCATGAAGGCTCCACCCACAGTGAGAAGTTTACATATGGAAAACGTCTCTTCACTGTGGCTGCCCACTTAGCGATGGCATATTCACTAATTGATATTAGCACCAAGACCAAGAAAGGGAAGGTTTGCTCACTTTCCCCCAAATATCCCCACAGGTGGAGCTTTGTCTACTTCCTTATTGCATCAGCAGGTGAATTGCCGCAATGAGCATGTACCTCGAAGATATGTCATCGCCTACATAGTTACTCCGGGAGGAGGCAACGACATCAATTGGGTAGACCTTGTCTCTTGGCCTTTTTAATACCCATACAAGGCTTCAGCGATATCAATGATGGCAGGCAAGTTGTCATCGTCCCTTGATAGCATTATCATTCTCAATAATTTTATTATTATTATTATTATTATTATTATTATTATTATTATTATTATTTTTGTGGTTTTTTCATTGCACCTTCCACAGCAGTTATTAGGACTAAGTTGTTAGCTTGGATTTCTTCCATTTCTTGATATTCGTATTGTTTCTACTTTACAAATAATTCAGTGCAAGTAGTTCATCCACATAATGAACCAGTCTATAGCTCATTTGTTTAGATCTACATCTATTCAGGGCAGGGATACAAAAAGACAATCCATTTTTGTTTATCTCAGGTTTTGACTTTTAGCCTTCTGTTTGCAGCATGTCAGGAGCGGTCACTAGAAGTAGAATTTAAATGAAAAGCAATGATGCCTCATTTCCCTCAATTGTTAAGTTGTACAGTCAACGCCATTGTTTTATTTCAGTTAATGTAACTTGTTGTTATTTTCTTGGTTTTTATTTATATCATATAACACCCTAAACAGCACTTGTATACTCGCTGCAAATAAAGGTACTGGTAGGAGTCAAGATTTTGGCAAGCTCAAGCTATTATTTACCTGCTTCAATATCAATCAAATGTAACACGATTTATATTGATATGCATGGAAAGGAAAATATATTGAAATCAGTTTGAATAGGAACATATTATTTATAATCACTGTGTTTTAATAGATATGTTTAGAGGGTACAAATAAAACATCTAACACTATACATAATTAATTTACAAAATGTCTTCGTCGTCGTCACTCTCGAGGAGGAGGTCATCATCCACGTTTTTCATCGTCGCTGGCGAGATCAATAATGACTGGTCCCACGCTCTCATGGATAATGTCCCGATTTCAAGTACTCTTCCTCAAAATGACGTGTTGTCTAACCAGCTCCTGCCCGCACTTTTAGGGGGCCAAGTAACCATTACCCACCATAGAAATAATTACCTATTCACACTAGGTAAATCTTGCCACAGGTCTTCTCGCTTCAATACAAAGTGGTAAGCCATAGCACAAATGCAGTCTTGCAACCACAGGGACAATTCCATATCCTGCTGGCCATTATCAGATTTGTCGAAGCCCCTAAATTCTTTAAGCATTTAAGCATATCCATTCACCGCCTACCTGGTGGATGGGCGAGAATATATGACGTCATATGTTTACGTCACGGTGTTTTAGAATCCTTGTCTGTGATTTTCTCGGTCGGCATCGGTGACTTCATTTTACTCTATAAATATCAAAGAAAATATCCAGACTTAGGCTCTAAATAATACTTGCAAAAATTAGGTAGGGTTATAAAATATACACTTGCCAACTTTCAGCTTTATCCGATGCTTTGATAAAAAGTTGTTGCTGAAAAACCGTGCTTCATCGGTTCTGAATCCCTCAGTAGCTGGTTAACAGCTCTCCTAAGGCTGGCCCGAAGGATTAGATTTATTTTACGTGGGTAAGAACTAACTGGTAACCTAGCAACGGGACCTACAGCTTATTGTGGAATCCGAACCACATTGTGACGAGAAATGAATTTCTATCACCAGAAATAAATTCCACTAATTCTTCATTGGCCGCTCGGAGACAATTCTTTATAAATAAATCGGTCATATTCTAAGGCAGAGTCATTAGGTGATGCCTGGCAGGTCTCGGCAAGTGGGCTTCCATCGTTAGAGGTGCAAAGAAGCAGTTAACCTGGAAAGCCTCCTGTGAGCAACTCTCACACCTGCTCTCTTCTGTCAAAATGCCATCCCTCCTCACCAAGCATCATCCCCAATCAGACGTCCTCCCACTCCTCTTACGGCCAGAGCCGCGCGGCCCCCCCCACCCAACTCTCCAGCCCCCACCGCCGGCCGCCGCCCCAACACCACTCCACCACCAGACCTCCTCACGCAACTATTAGCATATACACGGAGAACAAAGAGCGCCGACATGAGCCCCAAGGTGTATTCGACGACAAAAGGGTCCCGAAGTTAATCGCATTTATTGCGAATTTAATGAAAGTGGATTTCAAGTGAGCGAATAACAAATGCCATAAATTACGGATCGTGAGAGCCGCTTATCTAAGTTGAAAGGCCCTTTGAAAACAAGTGAAGATCTTGATGAATTCTGAAGAATGGTCGTCTTGATAATTACGTTATTGCTCAGTTCTGCTATTCTTATTTTGGTTCGTATTGTCACCTTAATTATTCCGTGAGCTTTTAATTCCAACATTTTTTGTTTAATTCAATTCGCATTTTCAAGTTTTGTGGATATAACGAGCTTGGGTCATATTGACTACAACTCCTCAGTAAATTCATGTCTCGCACACGTTCACACAGAAACCAAGCCCACACACACACACACACACACGCACACGCACACACGCACATATATATATATATATATATATATATATATATATATGTATATATATATATATATATATATATATATATATATATATATATATATATGCGTGTGTGTGTGTGTGAAATAAAATTTAGTTTGGGTGATAGTTGACAATATAATAACTCACGGAAAATCTTCCTAAAGACCGCCATAAATGTAGCCAGACGTCAAGGAAAATAAGAGGGCCTTTGTAGTCTTCTGGACGCAGACACTAACAAACACCAGGCATTGCCTAGACAGTAGACACGATACTTTCGGGGGGAGGATTTACAGTAGACCGAACTCAAAGGTAACTGAATTTATCGCTGTCAACTGGGAGGAAAGTTACCCCGGCTTTGTGGATAACTTTGCCATGGGTTACTTTCGGTTATTTTGTGGAACACCACTGGAGAGGGTTTGTGCTGTTTGTCAGCTTTCCCTTTTGTTCCTTTTCGTTTTCGTACCTTTCTTGGAAATTATTATTGTTATGTAATACATAGTAAGGATACGGAACTGATAGGAAGCATGAAGGGTAAATGTCATGAAGGTTTTTTTAAGATAAATTGAAATGCAACGTGATTTAAAAATGGTTGATGACTAATTATTTAAAGACTTAGTATCCCGTTTAGTTGCATATAGTTTCTTTCTATTATGAATTATAGTTTACGAGGTTATCTGAAACTCTTGTATCTAGTAATACTCTTGGAATCATCTATTTATTTCTAAATCCTGATAAATGCTTTAGAGTTGAATCTTCCAGATAACTGTTATATGCTAATGTTCTGTACTGCAAAGCCAGAATCTTTTCAGTAAAGTATTATAAAGCAAAGTTAATTGCTTACAACGACTTTACGATATGACCGATGCTTTTCTACCCGCAAGCGCAGAGAGAGAGCAGCGAAAAGTTATCATTCTCAGATGAACGGTTTGTGATGAATATCGAGATGCGCTTTCTATTTCCGCTCACTGACAGGTCTTGCGATGAAATTATCCTTCGGTTGAACCGAGCTTCTCACCTTCAAGGGAGCTCTTCGTTGGGTGAGTCGGTAGAGCTGTGGACTGGAACTCGCTGGGCCGGAGTTCGATTCCCCGGCCGGCTGATGAAGAGTTAGAGGAATTTATTTCTGGTGATAGAAATTCATTTCTCACTATAATGTAGTTCCGGATTCCTACAATAAGCTGTAGGTCCCGTTGCTAAGTAACCATGTGGTTCTTAGCCACGTAAAATAAGTCTAATCCTTCGGGCCAGCCCTAGGAGAGCTGTCAATCAGCTCAGTGGTCTGGTAAAACTAAGGTATACTTAACTTTTTTCAAGGGAGCAGTCTATAACAAACAAAGACCTGTAATAGCCACACCTAAGACCTTGTTCTCAATTTATACCTTGTTCTCGATTTATTTTCGGCCAAGATAAGTTTCCAACCGTTACTTTCTATAGGATATAGCTTACTGTATTAGTATTATATTACATTTAATAAATGGATAGCCAAGTTTAAATTTTCCATGATTAGGGATATAGGTATGTATATTAGCTTGTGACCGAATTCAGCTACCAAGTGTAGATGTCTTATCGTGGACTACTCTGTTTTGTATTTTGTTGACTTCCCCTACAGTACTTTTAATTAAAAAAATTTCAAGTTATCTGATATCTTACAACATTATTACTATCCAGAAACTTTTCTTTGTAATAAAGATGGTGAGGTCTTCTTACTCAAGTAAGATGTGACTCCATCTCTTGGAAAGGAGAGGTTATAGTCTTGTATAGGGATATATAGGAAGGTCAGTAGTCATCGTATTTTCACCTTTTCGTTAAATAGAACTGTTGGAGAATCAGAACCGAACAAATGCTTCCTTCACCAGTAGGTTGTCTCATCTTGCTGTCCTTGCAGCTGGACATATTCAGATTTAAGGAATCAGTTGCGAACAAAAGCTATTCTAAGGTTTTTTCAGTTACTGATCATATAAAACTCCCATTTTATTTTGCAATATTTGTGATTGATATCAGGACTTTCCTAAATCTTTTGTGTTTGATAAAGGATTTATTTTCGTGATTTCTTATTCCATCTCCTGCAAATCTGGTAATACAGCCAGGTTAGCTTCCAGCATCTTTGTTTTCCGTAAGTTTTATCATGTTTAGATAGTAACTGCAGTATGTCTAATGAGGGTATATTAAAACCTGTCGCTATAGAGTCTGTACTCCTTATTCTCACTGGTAACTACATAATGTGTGATTAGTTAACAACCTCACCGTCACAGTAAACGAGTGGCAAATGAATGCGTTCATTTACATTTTTAAAGAGAGAAGGTTGGGGGAGAAAATGCTGTTCGACTTATAAATCCACAGTCTCTTGCAGCTGAGGGTGTTCTTTCACATACTTTAGCCAGATGCCAACAAAATCACCATTTTCGATTAAATTGGGATGACCTGGGGTTCTTTCGTAGCGAATTATTTAAAGTATATTTTATATAACATCACTGAAAGTGAGTCGAAATCCGCCGTTGGCATTCTTGCTGACGCGTGAAAATTTCGGTTCGCTACCTTTGTTCCGCGTTGCTAAAGTGCAGTACTGGAAAGATCAGCCACCATGATGTTCGACAATTGCTTGCAGTTGCTTCCCTGCGGTATGTTGTTAATGCTGTAACTTTTGATATCACTGAAAACATTCTTTTTTTTATTTTAGCCCAAAGGCGTTTCCCTTTCTTTTAGATTTAGATTTGGGAGTTATTGATTGTAGTATATAATGCCCAAAATTCATAAAAGCATTTTGTAGACAAGCAATGTAATATCTACTGGTATTCTTAAATGTGTTGGCGCTTCTTTTGCTGCATTTAATTTTTATCATTGCGCTTGTTGATACAAATACACCTATTTCATTTACTTTTGAATTTTTACAACGCACGTTAAAATGGAACGCATGAACTACATGATAAATCTGTTGTTCGACAAATCAGGACAAAGTGACATTCTATTGTTTAATGATTGCGATAATGATACTCCCTGTTCGCTCAAGATAAAGACACATAATTTGTATTTTGAAAGTTCTAAGATTAACCGGTAATCTTTAAAAACAGCTTAAAGTACAGTTTCAAGGTTCCAGTAAATCATTACTTCCTGCCAATCCATCAGAGTAGTGGCAAAACATATATAAGTTAACTTACCTTGATGCGGAGCAAATTAAATTGGAAGTCATGTAAGAAAACAATAACTGGAGAGAACAAGTTTTGGCTAAAGAGTATGCTGACCAATCTATATGTATCCAGCTAAACGTTCTTTGTATTGTTTTCCACTGCAGACGAGTTCTAACGAATATAGTTTTTTCTTTTATTTATTTAGATGAAAAGAGATAAAGAAGGGTCGTTGATCAAAGCAAGTCTTTAGAACAAAATGGCATCGAACCCTTATTTTCGTATTCTTGGGGCTTAGTTTTATCTTCTCATTCCATACGAGTAAAATGTTATTCAGGGAAGTGGTCTTAAAAGCAAAGCACTTTAAGGAAACAAAAGATTACAACAATTTTACTGTGACAACATAAAAACAATAGGCTATTGAGTTCTTCTATCTACGTTATTGCTACCTGGACAGAGAGAGAGAGAGAGAGATAAGTTCAGAATTTGATGTCCTTTTCCTTAAATGATTCCAAAATTAAACCTTTACTGCATCAAAGAAAACTTATACGCAAATCCATTATTCAGCAAATCTGTACAGATTTCCGGTTCAATTTTCAGCAGGCCTTCTTACGCCTACATAATTGTGAAACCTCTGTGGAAACCTGAGAACCAAGTAACAACTTCTCTTCATGGAAACCTTGCATACGATCTGCTTTCATCATTAAAACGACCTCAAATTGCTGAAACCACAATACACTGTACAAATACATTAGCAGCTTTATTCACATATATCTTGATAGGAACTGGTTTATACCCAATGAAAACTGAATGAGTATTAAGTTAAGGTTATACCTTTACTCACAAGATTTTTTTTTATTTCACCTCACGATACAGAACAATCGGCAAAACAGGAATATCTAAATTCTCTTTGAATTGAACCGTTCAAAAAACAAGATTATGGTTTTCTTTCTCACTTTGAACAGTTAGTCAGAGTGCAGTGACAGTAAATTGCAGAACAGTGTATTAGGTAATATAAAAACTTAAGGATCCATGTTTCTCACAACTCTTGCACAGATAATAAATTAAAACAAAATTGCTGCTATTGCTTTTCCGTAACTTATCGTTAAATAGTTCAGTTTAGTTTTGTTTTCACTCCTGTTTCCCGTAACAAGTACCCCAAAAGCTTCGTATCTTGCTGGAGAAGAGCTTCTTTTACTGAGCGTTCGAGGTGATTGACGATAGTACTGCTGGATTCTACATTAAAGCATCATGCAAGATATTTTGTTCCATTATTTCTCACATGTAAAGTACCGTGCTCGTTTACTTGTTTTGTACGAAAATATAGTAAATAGAACTATAACCTATCTAGATTATGCTTTGAAGATTGAAAGCCATCTTTTATTTCTATTCCTAATGTGAAATCTTTGTTAAATCAAGGGCCTTCATCATAATAAAATTATCTAACTTGTAGTAACATAATTCATAGGCACTGAAAGCGTTTTATCGTGATTTTTCCTTTGTACTCTGGATGGTATTTAACTCTGATAAATTTGAATCAATGAACTATGGTGATAAAGTAGGAACTATATGCATATAAAGGACCTAATAATGAGACAATCACAAACAAGGGAAGCAGTTAAAGACCTTGGTGTGATGTTGAATAGAAGATATGTTATGCAATGATCAAATACTTAATTCTATTGGCAAAATGCAAAGCAAAAATGGGAATGTTGTTCGGCACTTCAAAACAAGAAAAGCTGAACACATGATTATGCTTTATAAAACGTACGTACGTAGTCACTTGAATATTGCAATATAATATGGTACCCACACTCAAAGGATATTGCACAAATAGAAAGTGTACAAAGGTCATTTTACAGCTAGAATAGAAGAAAGGACCTTGAACCAGGAAAGACTACAATTCTTAAATTTATATAGTCTTAAAAGGAGAAAGAACGCTACATAGTAATTCAAGCATGAAACAGATAGAAGGAATTACCGAAAATATCATGGAACTAAAATTATCAAAAAAAGAGCAAGCAGAGAGGTAGATTAATAGTGCCAAAAAACTATACCAGGAAAATTAAGGAAAGCACACAGGACATTAATCCACCACGCACCAGCATCGATAATGCAGCGTCTATTCAATGCGCTACCAGCTCATCTGAGGAACATAACAGGAGTGAGCGTAGATGTGTTTAAGAATAAGCTCGACAAATATCTAAGATGCATCCCAGACCATCAAGAACTGGAAGATGCAAAATATACCGGAAGATGCGTTAGCAACTCTCTGGTAGACATCAAAGGCGCCTCACACTGAGGGACCTGGGGCAACCCGAACGAATTGTAAGGATGTAAGGATGTAAGGATGCATTTCAACTACTGAGAAAGTTTGTTCAGTATCGGAACTTCAGCTAGAATTGAACTTCCCGCTAAAAAGGAAAAGGAAACTCTAAAATCTGTAATTTTGATTTTGGAAGCCATACTCTGACCTTATGCTATTACATTCTGTTTCTTAGCAACGGGTGCTCTTGCAAAACATAGCTACTGTTATAAGTCCCGAATATAATTGAAAAAACCATTGTTCACTGTTTTCATCATGATCTCGTTACCTAAGCCGAAAATAAGTCTATCAAAAAACCAAAAGAAAGATTCTCTCTCTCTCTCTCTCTCTCTCTCTCTCTCTCTCTCTCTCTCTCTCTCTCTCTCTCTCTCTCTCTCTCTCATCCTGTCCAACCTGCTGAAATTTAAAGAAGAAATCTCAGCACTCGAGTGTTTTATAGTGTCATAATTCAAGGGTATTGTGACCCTTTTGTTTTCCTTAAGTGTTTTGCTGGTAGTACCATTTCAATGAACAATATTTTCACCTCATGCGGAATACGAGGATGAAGCAAAACAACTCAGTCTAAGTACAATTTGTTCACACAATCATTTTTCCTATTTCGACTTTTCTAGAGAGGATGTTAACACTTTTAAAAGGCATTTCCTAAGTTGTGCAAATTTTAACCACAAACAAATTGTTTCTTTGAGCAGTTGTGTGAACTCTCCGAGACAAACCCATTTTCCTGCCAGTCGCTATATAGCGCGTACCATAGACTCCTGGTAACATGTACTGGGGTACACTAATTACAGCAAATATTGGAAAACCATATAACATACCAGATAGCGGTACGGACAGTTGCCCAAAGAGGAAGCATCAATTCTCTTGTCACTGGGGAAAATCACGTTTACATTAAAGTGCGTTACTTTATCGTTCCAAGCTACTCCAGTTAATAAGTTACTTGGCTTACAGCTTTTTCTCAGGCAAGAGAGATTGATCCTATTATTACAATAAATCGAAGGAAATGAAAATCGGAACTTCTGTTAATTAGTTTCACTGAAATGTTGCACTTTATATTTCGTTATTACATTCACCTTTCCAATTAAATTCTTACGAATTCTTACGTACACTTTGCTGTCTTGTTTCCACAACTTCCAGTGTTGTCCTCCCCCATCTCTCGGGCCCCGATACCTACCTCTCTTTGACCCATAGTGCAGTTGGGTATTTTCCTCTTTTCCGTGGTGCCTGGCTAGGTTGCCCTAATAACTGAATGTAGCCAGGTTGGGCTTTAAGTTACAAAAGCTGTTTTGGTGGCATCCAAAACAGAAAAATTTGTCGGGTAAAAAGATGAAGTTAAAAGTAGTGAAGAGAGGAAGAGTTCGTGGCAGACAGGGGGGAGAAAATTTAAGCAGGCGTTGGCGAGAGAGAGGACTCACCCTCTTCCTGTACAAATCTGCTTAAGAACTGTTAGCTACTAGGAAGAGAAGACAGGAAAACAGAGGCTGCCACAGATGTGGCTATAAATAGAATACCAAATCAAATGCATATTGCAATTAGTTGCAAATCAATCAAAAGGGTAAATCTGTAGTACCACTCAATAAACCACACACACACACACACACACATATATATATATATATATATATATATATATATATACATATATATATATACGTATGTATGTACATATATATACATGTATACACATATATATATATTATACATGTGTGTGTATACATATATATATATATATATATATATATATATATATATATATATATATATATATATATATATATATATATATATATATATATAGTTATAAACATTCTGTTTTGATCATTAGGACCTTGCAATTCTTTTGTCATGAAATTTTCAATATTTCATACAAGATTATGACTTAACAAATATAAACGTTTTAAAACTGCATTTCAGACGAAGAAAGCAAGCCGTAAAAGAGGAGCGATGATACCCGGAGAATGATCGGATTAATTTCTTATTAAGAAAATGGGAGCCACTGAAAGGCAGGTGATCGAGATAAAGGAAAATCATGACTCCGTGATTAGCTGATCATTCGGACATGGAGGCTCAGACTCAGCCAATGAATAATTTCGTGGCTAAAGACCTCCCGCTTTGCGGAAGTGGAAGCCCAATCCTGTATTCATGGGAGAATGTATTCACCGAAAATTATCGATTTCCGTTAGCATTCTCCGTCCATATGCCTGTCTCTTCCTGTCAGTAATTATTATATAAAACAATTCTTGGTTATCTTAGGCGCAAATAATGCACAGTAATCTTACCTATACCATATTGCTAATACATTTAGTGTCCCTAAACTGGAAATTCGAGGAGTAAAGAATCTTTTGTTTTTTTTTTTTACGTATTACCTGGCATGATATAGTGAGAGATATCAGGAATGATGAAATATCAGATAAAGATAAATGTAAATTAAGTTCTGCAAAAAAAAAAAAAAAAATTATCTACTCACCGAAAACCCAGTCTTACAACAGGGCAGGTCTCTTTTACCATTCGGGGACAAAAGTAACTTTGACAAAGTGAATATAGATGTATAATTAGTATTAGAAAAAATTTTTTTCCTCTCAGGCGTCCTCCAAAAGCAACTTCTGATTACTGAAGTCTTTTATAATGGGTCCGATCATTTAAGAGTTTAAGATGTATTTCAATGCTGACTGTCAAATGGCTTCTTTCTCTAATGTGATCAAATATGCATCGAAATATAATGCAGAAAAATCAGCACAGGAAGCAGCAAAGTTTAGACAGAACACCGAAACCCACTCTTGTTTTTTATTAGTTCCGAAAAAGTTAAACGTGGTGAAGGATTTTTTAAATCTTTATGTTAAATAACTATCAAATTCGACATCACTGATTTAAACATTCCCTTCGGAACTGTGCCCAATCTTTTGGATTCTACTGTAAACTGTATCCATTTTATCCGGGTCTGAGTCAGAGGTAATTTGCATGGAAAAAGTGGTTATTAATGAAAATCCAATGTAAATTTACCGAAATATAGATGGATAAAACCTTGAAACTACAATACCATATATTTATGATCAGGTATGATAAAAAAAAATCAACAACTCATTTTCTGTGTAATTCAGCAATACAAATAGAGGAATTTCCCTTCGTTAAACGCTAACATTGTGTGACATATCGCACAATCGAAGATCATCGAAAGACGTAACGCATAGTTTGAGTATGTATTCTTCATGATATCTGGACCCCGTTGAGGGTTACAGCCTACCATGGGAACTTTGCGGCGCGCTTAAGACAGTACTCAAGGCGAGATGTGGATCCTGACAGTACCGAGGGCTCTTCGCAATATTCCGTGGAACCCAGCTGCCATTTACCTTTCATCTGTTCCATTTAGTCTTTTCCTGTTTCTCTGTCCAGCTTCTTTAATTTACGCCAATTTTTCATTACGTAAGCCCTATCAGAGTCTAGAAATTTTACACGTTGGTCAACCTACTTCATTTCAAATTTGCCCAAATACTGTAGCTGCGTGATCTGATTCAAGTTTGAGTTAACATACCCAGGCTGTTATCAAACCTTAGTGCACAGCCTTTAAATATTGTTCATGAATCCGACAGGAAATCAGATGTGATAACATGATCCCACTTTCGGAGTAGGCATGTTTTCCATATGAATATATATCGTGTGTCATGTACAACATCTCAACAGAGTCGTCTAAATGAAATCATACATTAACTACTCCTTAATATTAGACATTTATTTCTTAGTCTCTGTTCATTATTCAGCTCTCACTCGTATTGCGATCTCGCTGGATTTTACTGTCGTTAACTGGAATGATCCCCACAACTATGATACTGGTAACAAATATAGCATGTGATGTCGCATTATTGTAAGTTATGTTTATCTAAAAGTTATGGCTTCCTTAGAAATATAAAAAAATACCATTGAATTTACTGATGACTAATCGGAAGGTTGTCTCTGCATTTAAAGATGTGTATGAATTGTCTGAAAGTCAGTAGACCTTTTACCAGGATTTTTCTCTTTTTACAAATTCTAATAGTGTAGTTTTATCACCATTTTACTATAAATTATTCTCTCTCTCTCTCTCTCTCTCTCTCTCTCTCTCTCTCTCTCTCTCTCTCTCTCTCTCTCTCTCTCTCTCTTTTGTCCAAGAGGCAGAGCTTAAAGCGGACGTCTCAGCAGTTTGTTGTTCTATATTGTGATGGTGCAAGGGAATTGTGACCTTTTGTTTCCCCTAAAGTGATTTCCTTTTAAGGCCGTCTCCCAGAACTCCCCAGATAACCTTAGCTCCATGTAAGAGAAGAAAAAACTATTGCCATTCGACTGTCTTTAGTAAATATTTATTGAGTTAAAGCTGGATCCTGAGTCAGAGAAACATCACATTTTTCCGTTTTATACTGCATGCTCGCGGGAAGATATCTCTGTGATTTAGAAAGTCCCTCGAAGTATGTGCGAAGTAATTAGTTTGGTAAAAGCATACAAAATATAAACTACTCCTCAGTCGACCCAATATGGGAGAAATTTTTCGATGGCTGAAAGAAAAGGACAAGAACCTCCAATCCAATAAAATTGTGAAGTGAAAACCTTCTTGCTCTGTTTTTCCTCCCCTTTTCTTCACTTTCTTTTATTCGTTCGTCACATGTTTTCTTTCTTGCCGTCGTTCCTGCAAAAGGAAAAGATAACTTCAAAAGATCCATTAAAATATAAAAGATATTCGAAGACATGAACTGAATCTACCCTGGGATTTCTAAATGCATAATTGAAATTCTTTTAGCGTAATGAAAAATAAAATGCAACCTATAATTCTCACTTGGGGATTAGAATTTACCTTGTTGTGTTTATGCAGTGATTAACGATAATGTTTCTGTGTGTGTGTGTAATCCTCTAACTGTAATATAATTTTGTGTATCAACTAAAAGCTCTAACAATGTCACATGGCATTAACAGAAAATAATTTTTTAATGGAGACTCAAATTCCCTCTAGTAGACAGCATCAGTTAACCAGTAATTACATCAGTTATAATATATATATATATATATATATATATATATATATATATATATATATATATATATATATATATATATATATATATATATATATATATATATATTATATAATTACTCAGTTAACTGATGCAATCTCGAAAGAAATTATGTCTTCATTAAAAAAATTATTTTCTGTTAATGGCAGGAGTTAAAACATTGAACTTCATTCCGCCTAAAGTTAGTAATAATTAGCTGTGTAACTCCGAGTAATTTTCGAGCATCATACCCTGATCATTGTTGCAACAATTTGCATTTGCGGTGCAAAGCAAAGTTAGAGAACGGCATTTCCCCGTGTCCTGTCTTCTCTCCAACTGCCGTCCTTCCTCTTTATCGACAGTTTATTTGAGTCTGACCAACAGTTGGCGAATTTAGGCCACTTGGTCGAATTGCATTCAGTTCTGTGGCGTAAAGGATACAATGTATCCTGTCATGATGAATCTTTTGGAGCTCCTCGAGCTTGACAAAGAAAAAAGTTAGTTACGATTGAATACGTTTCCGAAACAAAACAATCTTCAGAAATCTCTTAGACAGTTAGTTGCACTGTTGCACGAATAAACACATTAATTCTCTCTCTCTCTCTCTCTCTCTCTCTCTCTCTCTCTCTCTCTCTCTCTCTCTCTCTCTCTCTCTCTCTCATTTTTTTATATAGCCTGACAAGTTACTAGTAAATAATGTATTTTCAGTCTTGATGACCGATAGCTTTGGCATAATTCCCAACACCAAAAATACTCTCTCTCTCTCTCTCTCTCTCTCTCTCTCTCTCGCCATGTTATTCAAACATAGCACAATAATATTTATTTCAGAATAACCCATGCAGAAACTGGAAAAGATGTAGATGGATAATGTCACTTTAATTGCCGTGGGAAAATATGGAGCAGCCTTTTTTTTGGGGGGGGGTGTGTGGGATGTTGGCCAAGAAAAAAAAGCCTTAAAAATTAACGGATGGTTTTTTTTTTATAGAACATTACATTCTCTTGGGAAGTTTACAACGAAAAGACTTTTTAAGCAGTTGAAAAGAAAATAGCAAAACGAATACACTCAGAACAGTAATCATTGAAATCTTGGAGTCAGTAATGATTTATATGATACGCCAAATCTATAACAGGTGTTTTTAAGAGTGTTGAATAAAAGATGCAAAATCACTGTTTATCACAGAGTAAGCGAATTACCATCTACTGTCGGAGTTGCGATAAATATCGCTATCAATAACCGCAGCGATGCTGCTAGTTTCATAATTACAGTATAGTTCTGGTCAGCTGATGATTTATAAATGATCCACACGGAAAATTTCCGCATAATTTCTGGCAACGTCACCGATCATCACTGACTGCATGAACTAGAACCGCGCTACTGTAATGAATTAACCCGATCCACATTTAGACAGAAAAAAAAAAACATAATAATAATTTGCGTTTTCACTTGATGTCAAAAGTTATAGCATTTGACTTGGAAACGCGCGTTATCCAAAGTTGGCAGCGATTTCATCGTAACTTCTGGCCAGTTTTCGCCCAGCAAAGCCCGACCGTGGCTGCAGTAATCGGCATTTCCGTCACAAAGCATAGTTACTGAAAGGACATTTCCCCAAATCAAATCCCTCCCGACAAACAACCATCCGTTTTATCGCGTTTTTCTTTGGACGCGACCAGGAGTTGGCGTATTTAGACGTCACGGGTGACTTTAAATCAACGCTTTTTTCTACAAAGAGCCCGCTCAATGGACGCAGTGAAATTGCCCTTTGCCTCCGACTTTTGCTAAAAACGCTTATTTATGGTTATATCAAATTACGTAACACGAGAGACATAGCATTAGACTCATGCGATCATGTTATTTACGACAAGTACGCATGCGCTCTCTCTCTCTCTCTCTCTCTCTCTCTCTCTCTCTCTCTCTCTCTCTCTCTCTCCTTTTGTGTCTATACGATCCTCAATTAAGCTACAAAAAATCGTAAAAAATTAGTAGAAGAACATACACCAATGTGTTTTGTAAATTATATTTAATGGTAATTTGTGAAAAAAAAAAAGATTAATCCCTTCAGTAAAATGAAAAGGTGGGACGCCAAAATGCTGAGATTGAGCAGGACTGCGCTTTCAGATTGCATCAGAAATAAGGATGTGATGTTCAAAGGCTAAAAAATCAGACTGAGATCTCCAAGATTGACATGATCTGGACAGGTGATGGAAATGAGAAACGTCACGCAGAGATGGAAAAGGCACTACCCATCTACACCAGGATTCCTGTTGTCCTTCACACACTTAAGGCCCGTGTTGGCATAAGGCCGGATTAATCAAAGCTAAGGAGGTAGAACTCCAACCCGTTAGAAGAAGCTCGAGAGGATCATGAAGAAAAGAGGTATATATGGGAACTCATCAACGGCCAAAACCGTAAAGAAAGACCGAATGATGATGAAAAACGTTAACGTTGATGAAAGAGTATTGAGTTAAGGCCCACAAACACAGGCATCTGTTATAACATCAGAACAGCTAAGAGCTATTCGTTGTACCACGTGGTGTGTGTAAATGAGCTAATGCAGATACATGGTCTTGATCATACATTGTGAACTCTGGCTGCTGTGGAAGAAAGGCAGAAATGCAAATGCTCGTCACTAAGAAAGTCATTCTGATTAGTCCTAGTCGTATTAACTTCTACTCTTCATCGGTTCGTTTAGTGCCTCTGAAGATGATAAAATTTATGGTGTTTGTCTCTTGTCACTTTGTTAACCCTCATCCTTGTGCCATTGCTGTTTGATATTCACCTGCAGGTTACTTTACCAATGATAGCGGATGTGTCTACCTGCAGTAACAATGCTTTAATAAAGCTTTGTGGTGGGAATGCTGAATTCTTCACAAGGAAGCAGAAGATAAGCTAAATGGCCTAGCAGGAATATTTACAAAGAGCTGTGACATTAAATTTATATATTCTGGAAAGCTTGTAAGAATTCTGGTTGAACTGGTGCTGTCAAAATTAAATAGTTTCACACACATTGCTTGCTAAAATCACAAACCTTTTTATAAAGGATGCTGCAACTCTTGGCGCAATGCTATTAATGGCAAAACTTACAAATACCCCAGATTGCGTTACAAAAAGCGCTCTGTGTAAATTACAAAAGAGAAGAACTTGAAAATTAATGACACAAAAGAAGTAACAGCTATCAGTATCCACGGTTGCATACATTGAAGTCAGGGGCTTCATAAACTATTCACGCACAGTCTTAATCATGGGCGCCCGCACGTAGGGGGCGAGGGGGCCACTCCCCCCCCCCCCGTGAAATCCCGTGAAATTGCTTATTAAAGAACTGCAGGCGCTGATGCTGTTTTTGGAATTAACCTGCTAGTTCAAAGGGTAAAAGTGTTTGTCTGCTTGGTACCGGAAACTATCCATGTATGTATTAAGATTTGCCGCCTCCCCACCCCGTAGAAAATATGCTGCGGGCGCCCATGGTCATAATTTATACCTGCGACAAAGAGGAAGATGTATTTCTTAATACATGCGAGAACGCCTTGGACAAGGTCCCTTGTATGTACAATTATCTATTTACATCAAGGAGAGATTGATCAAGTGCTAATGAGTAACAGGAACAATACCATGACTTCGGTTTTAAAGCCAAATGAAGAACAGTGTCGCATAAGAAGCTGTAGTTTTTTTTAATCATCACTATTTGATTCCCAAACGCAATCAGGTTGTTTCGAGTTAGATGGGAACGTTCTTTTTACATATTCTGTAAAAAAAATTTTTGATATCGTAAATAAAGAATTACACATTAATAGCTTACAAAGCGCGCGCACGCGCACGCACACACACACACACACACACACACACACACACACACACACACACACACACACACACACACACACACACACGACTTCCTGTAAATACTCAAAATATTAAGCATCAAATACCCTTGATTATCGAATTCACTATACCTTGGGAATAACTTCTACTCAGAATGGATTATATATATGTATATATGTAATATCAATAGCCACAATGCCCTCTTAACTTCTCGAATTCTTCGCGCTTTTTTGGATATGCTTGTAACTACGAAGCCGTGACATCCAAACACAAGAAATTGAAGAGACTTGTGATTTGCCGGTCGCGAGTCTCTTCAATTTCTTGTGTTTGGATGTCACGGCTTCGTGAAGTTACAAGCATATCCAAAAAAGCGCGAAGAATTCGAGAAGTTAAGAGGGCATTGTGCTATTAGAATTACATATGTCTGGTAAAAGCGACCAGTAGATTCTACATATATATATGTATATATACATAACATATAAATATATATAGTAGATTATACATATATATATATATATATATATATATATATATATATATCACGAAGGAAGCAGTAGGAAAGACATCTTAATCATCTACAGTTTATTTCTAGGACGTTTCGACCGAATTCAAGTCGCATTTTCAAGGCTATAAAATATAATATAATTTGCGAACATAGTACCAAAATTAATGCAACAGCTCATGTAGTAAAATATTTAAAACAAAACACCTCATTCTAAGACAAGTCAATAATAAGTAAAAGAGTTCACTAAAATCTTAAAACAACCTACCTATATGGAAGAAAGACAAGACTAACATAAATAAATAAAAACAGTGAGGAAAACCAGTTGCCCAAACTAGGCTATAAACTATTTCACTGAGGACGATTGAGTATTTAACGACGGTACAGTCTTCTTGATAATTATGGATTCTAGGATGGTTAAGTCGTTGTTGTTCTGCACTTGGCCTTAGAATCCATAATTTATCAATTGAAGATTATACCGTCGTTAAATACCAATCGTCCCTCAGTGAAATTGTTTATAGCCTAGTTTGGGCAACTGGTTTTGCTCCTCACTCTGTTTTTATTTATTTATGTTAGTCTTGAAACTGTTGCTTTCTTACTCATGATAGGTAGTTGTTTTAAGATTTTAGTGAACTCTTTTATGCCTTATTATTGACTTGTCTTAGAATGAGGTGTTTTGTTAATATATTTTTACTACATATAAGAGTTGTTATATATATGCATTAATGTTGTGTGTGTATGTGTGTGTATATATATTATATTATATTTTATAGCCTTGAAAATGCGACGGATATATCGTATATGAAACGTATATATATATATATATATATTACTAAAGGACCTCATTACTGGATGTATTTTAAGTTTTATTCTTACAGAAGCTTTCTTGGACAAACCAGTCCACATTATCAAGTATGATACGATGTGTGGAGCCTCAGCTCCGGCCTAATAATTCTTATGTTGTGTGTGTGTATATAAATATAATATATATATATATATATATATATATATATATATATATATATATATATATATATATATATATATATATATATATAGGGAATAAATCACACTGACATGATTTATACAGGTACATGAACCGCAGGTAAATGAAAATGAAAAATGTGACATTGAGATTAGACATTTACAAACTATGTGTTAGAGGGGGTAGTACAAACGTGAACTGTCTTAACACTCGAAATATATCTAAATGTAACATGACAAAACTAACAGTGAGAAAAAACGTGATCATTTCATTCTTACTTATGAAATAGATGCACGGTTTTATAGGAAAACACTAACATGGTTAGTTTAACTGTTAAAAGATATCTAATTAAGATTTATGGAAGACTAAATAATATAAAAAAAAAGTTTCTCATAAAATATTGATTACAGGAAACCTGTCTCTTTACTGTAAAATAATATCTTCAGGACCACCACAACACAAAGGACGACATTTCCGAGATGAATGACCCTCGTCCACGTTTAAGGAAATAATTTTGAGTCTCCAGCAGTTTTGTGTTCCAAGTCTTGTGGACTAGGGATTTATGATAATATCCCTTTTAATAGTTCATTCAAGTTTACCAGTCCTATTGCTACATGATTAAGACTGTTCTTAAAATATTAAAATCAAATATCCCTAGATGCTTTTTAGCTATTGAAGAGAGGTTCTGCCTCCAGCTTATTTGCCCGTATTTTTTTTTTACAACGAAATTTTCATCACTATGTCAAAGATTATTTTTGTCATAAAATTACTTTCCCTTCTGCTCGGGGCCATCTGGTGGAGAAACTGTGTAGGGTATGTATAGTACATCAATTTCCTATGAATTTTTGATGGATTAAGTCGAGACGAAATTACGTTCACTCTACAGAATTGGTCTATATCCCTTTAAACACTGTTTTGTTCCTTAGTCGGCCAGTATCATCCAAAGCTTGCGTGACATGACAATGGATTTACATTAGTTGAGGGAAAATGTCTCTGGAGACAGACAGTCGTTAGTGTCTAGGGTTTGGTGATAATGATTATAATGTGCACTTTCTTTTCGTTATAAAGCACTTTGTAAAAACTTAAAAATATAAACATTTAGTTTTGGGATTATAATCTCTCTCTCTCTCTCTCTCTCTCTCTCTCTCTCTCTCTCTCTCTCTTTTAACGTACATATTGGACATTTCTCGGAAAGTTTTTCATACAAGCCCCAGATTTCTATCTTACTTTTTCTCATTTTATTCTGCAATCTTTTCAAAGAAAAAATTGAAGGACACTCGACAGAGACAATAAGTTACTGAGAACGATTAATTATTTATGATGGGAATGAATTGTAGGAATGTGTAGGTGAGAGAATGATTTGTTTAGTGTGAGAAAGTGCCTGGGACGAGGGTATTTTGTCTCAGTGCCTTATATGGATATGGTGATGCTAGAGGTCACAGAAAGGGCAGTAGATGTAGGTGCAAAGTTTTAGGATAAGAAAATGGGTTATATATGGGGAGTGGAATGCATGAAATTTTCCGATAATACAGTGATAAAAACATGATGTTTAGTGTTTAATGTGAACGTTGTTCTCATTTTATTTCCTGAAGTAAATCAAGTGCATATCAAAGAAGCTCTTTTCATAATTGAATGCCTTTTAATGGCCTTACAGATGTCACCTTTGGTAATCAGGCTGTTTTGTAAAATAGTCAAATATAGACAACTGAGGGAAAGGACAGTTTTCATATCACCATTCAAATGCTATTCAGAACGGGAACAACAGAAAGCTTAAAAGAAAGGTTCGTTTTTCCCGTTGAAACAATACCCTGTTTATTTTCCTCGAATAATGTTGCTTCTGTTACTATAATTTCAGAGCTGACTTGCTTTCCCAAACTTCGCTTGCCTATTCAAGAGTTGCTCTGTAAGTAGCCATGTGTAAATTTTGCCTTGGGGATTTCATTTCTAAACTGATTCTTCTTCAGATATCGATTCTTGGTCAACAGCTTTGAAGTGTCCCGTAATATTATGTCAGAAATTAATCTTCGTTCGCTCCTTCCTTACCGCAGTTTTTACTTAATTTCCATTTTATGGCAGAGCGCTACTTTAGTTAGCCCAGTGATAGTTAATTTCCATCAGTTGGTGTGGACAAATTAAGTGGTGTATTCGTGAAACTCCAGCTACTAATTCATAGTATTACTTAATGCGTGTGAGTGCTGTATAATTCATGGCAAAGGTATTGCAAAGTGCTCTTATGGGTGAAGCTTCGATATTGACCAGATTATCTAAGTTATAATCATCAACATATTTGTAAAGTCACGGGGTTGACACGATATTCATTGAACCTTTTTCTTATCCAACAACTGTACGATTTTGAGCCTCACAGCTATTCTTAAAGCTTAAATTTTGCATTGCTTAAGTACAGGTTTAAAAGCGTTTTATTAAAACTCCTCATCCAGCATACTCGTACATTTTCAAGGCCACCGTTAACAGTATGGATTTATTTGAAAATTTCACTGAGTTAACTTGGTACCTTCCAAACTCTGCATTAAGGCTAGATTTCTCTTCAAGAATTTTCTGGTATCGTATTGGTCTAGTTACGACAGTTGTGAATATTTCTTTTTTCTTTTGGTATTTTTAATCGCACCTCATAATTTGGAACCCTCAGAAGAAGTGATGGCCGTCCTAGATTTGTGCCATCTCAGAAATCGCCCGTTACATGTTCCCGGAATTTATAAAGTCTCATTCATTTATAGAATTATAAAATACTTCTAAAGGTATTAGTCCACATAAGAATTATAAAAAACTTAATTAAAACACTGACAAACGCTACCGGGGTACCTCTCGAGGTAAGAGCTAACGACTCATCGAGTTCGTATATATATAATGTATATATAAATATATACATACATACATATATATATATATATATATATATAGATATATAGATAGATAGATAGATAGATAGATATATAGATAGATAGATAGATAGATAGAGAGAGAGAGAGAGAGAGAGAGAGAGAAAGTGTGTGTTTGTGGGTGGATGAATGTTTATTAAGCCAATTTCAAAGACGACTTTCGCTCTCTCTCCCTCTTCAGATTATGATCACAGATAATTTAATCTCTCTCCTCTCTCTCTCTCTCCTCTCTCTCTCTTTCTCTCTCTCTCTCTCTCTCTCTCCCTGCAAAGACATAAAAGCTGACTTCTCAACAGGTTTTTGTTTTTGCAAGGTCTTAATGTAAGAGAGCTGTGACCCTTTGTTTCCCTAAAGTGCTCCGCTTTTAAGGTCATTTCTCCAAGCAACATTTTTACTATGCGGTCCTGGAAGACAAACTTGATCTCCAGTGAAAGCTGACTTTTAGTTTTATGGGGTATTTTAGTTCTCAGATTATATTCTGGAGTCATTTTTGAGATCATCTTTAACATCATGTCTACTTTAAGTTCACCTTATCAATGCTTATACATAGATTCCACATCTTCTAGATGTAAATACATGAATCTTGCATGCACGCACACTTTATATATATATATATATATATATATATATATGTATATATATGAAAATATATATACATATTATATGTATATACACTATATATATATATATATATATCATAGAAATGCATGTGTCACACACAAAGTCATATATATATATATATATATATATATATATATATATATATATATATGTAATAATATATACTATATGTATATGTATATATATATATATATATATATGTATATATATATATATATGTATATATATATATATATACATACATACATACATACATATCACACACACATATATGAGTGCGTGTGTGTGGGAGACAGATAGAGAGAGAGGTAGAGACAAAGCTTATATATGTATGATTTTGAGTAGAATTTCTAAATTTACCTCTGAAAATTTCTGTGACGCATTGCACTACCAACGAGTTACGACTTCTTCATCTTCCCGTAGTTCTTCCACGGAGGGAAGCTGTATTCTATAGCCAGAATAGTTAAACCTCAGCTCCTTGAGAATAAAGATTTGCAGGTGGACGTTGACTGCAAGTGGAATTTATTACGTTCTACTGATTGCTGTCAAACAGCTCGGCCAAGAGAGTTCAGATTTATTTTCATTAACTGCATTTTGCTATATACTTCCTTTATCGATCAAGTTGCAAGGATCCCTGTTCCGAGAAGAACACTCAGTCACGAGAAAGTTTAACAGAAGGAACGCTTCCTGCTTACGAGGCAGTCACGAGTACTTTTTCCATAGGTTTAAGCATTCTCAAATTAAACTTAGTTTTATATAATAGTCAATTTTTTTTTAATATTATTGTACATTTAATCTAAGAAAAAACCCTTGAGCTCTTTGGTTATAGAAGAAACTGGGTCATTTTTTGAATGTTGTTTGCATTGTGAAGAGTAAAGTACATCAAGTAGACGGTCGTTCCCTAAATATAAGAATGATAACAGTTGTTACATCAAGCAGAATATAATACTAACTCTCATCTGCTAATAAGCTCCGAATTTACACGTACTAAAAACGTTTATGTCAATTTTCCATTGATCACTGAAACGAAAGTATCGAGGACTGATCTCTACGAAGACTAAAAATCGTGGAAGCTCTACAACCTGCGAGACCATTAATCATCAAAGTCAGGCTTAAGAAAGCTTATAAATACCTCATGGACAAGAGCTTTAGAAGACCACAAGTTCCGCCTAGGCTGAGTAATCCATATCTCAAAAGGTCCATTCCCATCTCCCAAATTCGAATTACCTCTTGCCAAGGCGCAGCTTTCGGTAAAATTTGCGTAAAAATTCATATATATGATTTTTAATCTTTTTGTTGCTCTTACTTGTACATTCATTCTCTCTCTCTCTTTCTCTCTCAAGATTTATTCAGCCTTACAAATAGATTTTCTGCTACAAAGTTAAAATGGCATTTTTCCAATCTTGAGATCATAATCCACGTGTACAAAGTAGGCAGAGAGATAGACAGATATTCATTTATTCTTCTGCACACAAAAATTACTCAGAGCCACTAGACCCACCATGGCGCACAGATTACACATCGCAATATACAACAACAAAAATGCTAGCATATTAAATATGTATATACTGTATATATATATATATATATATATATATATATATATATATATATATATATATATATATATACATACATGTTATTCTTATATAGGCCTTATATATAGCACCTGTACATAATATATTTACCTATTTGTTCGTCGCAGCCGCAGCCTTTCAAAAGGTTCACGCTCGCCCAAAAATGAAAAGAAAATATGCTTCTTTTCACCAACAAGTCGATAAAAGACCTTCGCAGAGTGTAATAAGGCGGCTCACCAGAAATCCTGTATGGAAAAATGTGTGTGCAGGAAAATCTTCAGATTAGTTTAGCGGACCTAGTTCTACCAAAAGATTTCGGGTTTTGTAAACACTTATAGTTATCTAGCTGTTCTTGGAACTTGCTTGAGGACAAGTCGAGGACATTGCTGCACAAAGGCGAGACTCCGATGGAAGGCGAACCAAGATTTCTGTTGCATAATCCCATGTCTTAAGTTTTCCAATCCTGTGCCTGAAGGTGACATGTTAGTCAAAAGCTGTAAAAGGCAAAGTTTTCCAATCCTGTGCCCGAAGGTGAAATGTTAGTCAAAAAGCTGTAAAAGGCAAGTTTTCCAATCCTGTGCCCGAAGGTGAAAATGTTAGTCCAAAAGCTGTAAAAGGCAAGTTTTCCAATCCTGTGCCCAAAGGTGACATGTTAGTCAGAGTCTGTAAAAGGCAAAGTTTTCCAATCCTGTGCCCGAAGGTGACATGTTAGTTAAAAGCTGTAAAAGGCAAAGTTTTCCAATCCTGTGCCCGAAGGTGAAATGTTAGTCAAAAGCTGTAAAAGGCAAAGTTTTCCAATCCTGTGCCCGAAGGTGACATGTTAGTCAAAAGCTGTAAATGGCAAAGTTTTCCAATCCTGTGCCCGAAGGTGACATGTTAGTCAAAAGCTGTAAAAGGCAAAGTTTTCCAATCCTGTGCCCGAAGGTGACATGTTAGTTAAAAGCTGTAAAAGGCACTAACTGATATTAAAATTTGTTTTGCAAAGTAAACCATATTTTTTTACGAAATTTTATCTGATAACTGAAAAAAAGCTGCTTTTAGGCATTCTGATAAGAACATTCATGTGATAGAGATGTAATTACCCGTTCTGTTTACGATATGGATGTTAACTTATCAGTAATCCTTAATGTAGAACCTTTAAAGATAGAAATCATAAAAAAAAAACAGAGAAAAAATCACAGTTATTCCGCTGGCTTTCAGGAAGGCCTAATCACCCGGGAAATCACTCACGAGAAACCGAAGTCCTCATGAATAACGATGAATTAGCATGAATAATTATGTTTGCCTCGGAAAAAGGAAAGTCCTTGAAGCGAGAGAGCCGGGTTATTGGAGTTGTAATTCCCTTATTAACAGATCATCGGGAGAGGAAAATTTAGCCTCAGCTGATGAGCCAAATATTCTCTTTTGTCTGAAGTGATTAAGGAAAAGTATGTTTTCACTCTTAGCAAGAAATAGGTTTTATGACTTGGGTAATTAATGAATTAATCGCTTTCTAAAGTTTTACCATTTCTGACAATAATTAGGAATGAAACAAAAGCTTATTCGGAAACTACTGACAGCTAATAATTGAATAATTCCCCAATATGAAAATTTATTCCAATAAATGCTTTTTGATGAATAATTATCAATAACATTGTCTCTCACAACACCCCGGATAACAATGATTATGGAAATACGTTGCTAGTGGCGAACGTTTCAGCAAAAAGATGTAGTATGAAACTTCTTTATTTTCTTTCCTGGGATTTAATTTTATATACGTTTTATTTATTCATTATTCTTTGTGTTTCCTCTAAAGTCGAACTCCGTCAAGAAATTCATTCGGGACGAAGCAGGAGTTTTTTCCACATAATCTTATCTTCATAATAATTTATTACCTACAAGGTATGAAGATTAATAATATTGTTTATATGAATTACATTGTTTAAAAAGCCGCTGTGAAATGTTTAAATATAAGTCATATTTTTTGTCATTTATCCCCAGTGTACATTCTTTTAGAGACGCATAGCCAAGATTCTCACTGATCAGATATTCGCTTTTAGTTATTGATAAGTGTGTCACTCAAGTTTGCATTCTAAAGCACAATACAAAATTGTTTCCTACTTCAAAGAGTGGTCAGGACTGTTTTGCTTGACAGAACTGAACCCTTATGCTGATCACAGTTGCTAGGTTTTAGGTCTGTGGTAGTTACGTCGTACTTTTTATATAGACAGAGATGTGAAAGGACTGCCCTCCTCAACAGACAGCTTAACTGTTTCGCATAACGCCAACTCTTCTGAGCTGTATATATATTTTTTTTATATAAACCTATAATCGCCCATTTTTAGTTTTATGTAAAAGACAACTATTGAGGTGGCTTTGTCTGAACAATCGCACTTTTTTCTGACCGCCCTCAGATCTTAAAAACTACTGAGGATAGAGGGCTGAAAATTGGTGTGTTGATCATCCACCCTCCAATCATCAAACATATCAAATTGTAGCCCCCTAGCCCTAGTAGTTTTTATTTTATTTAAGGATAAAGTTAGCCATGATCGTGCGTCTTTCTCCGCTATAGGTACCAAGAACACCGGCCACCACCGGGCCGTGGCTGAAAGTTTCATGAGCCGCGGCTGAGAGTTTCATAGGCCGTGGCTGAGAGTTTCATACAGCATTATACGCTGTACAGAAAATTCGATTGCGCCGAAGAAACTTCGGCGCAATTTTTACTTGTTTTTTCCTCGTGACCAAAACAACTCCAAACACCCTGATCCATCCTATCACTTTCGCTAACCTTTATGGCCATTTTTATTGTTTAAGTTTTTGTTCATTAAAAGATTTCTAATAGATTTAATTTAATCTCCAACTACATACAGTAAGAGGCAATTGACAGTTTAACAACTCACGCAATCATGCTGCAAACCGATCAGGATCGTTTGGAATATTTTAATTTTGAATCATCGCGTTGGCTGACTGACTTCCTGAAAGAGTAAGGATGGGAGACTCAGAGTTGAAAACAAGGATGGAAAGTTTCTCCAAAATAATAATAAAACACGACAAAGTTAATGAGATTCGAGTACCGAGATATCTCGGAAAAAAAAGGCAGACTGGTGGACATAGAAGCTTAAAAACATGCTAATGCATTCCACATTCGTATGATACGTTAGCAAAAAAAAAAAAAAAAAAAAAAAGTATAAACCTAAAGGCCATGATAAGTCGGATAGAAATAAAGAAACGGGAAGAGAGAGAGAGAGAGAGAGAGAGAGAGAGAACGGTGCGCACTTCTGAGATTCATGTAGTAATGTTAAATGTTTCTCTCTGTCGCACTTCATGTGAAAAAGAAACCGAGCTGAATAATTCAGTTGGGACAACGCAAACTCTCGTCCTGGATGCTCTCCAGCAAGAAACCGAAGCTTCTGGAGTCGTTCTATTTACCAGCGACGGAAAAGTCTCGCATGTTCGGTATGGCGAGGAAACACTCTGTGAGAAATGCGTATGACGATACGCATTTTTGTCTTCTTTGACATTTAATATCAAGTTCAAGGTAGGTCAGTGTATGATGAGGAATATTGTTTAACTAGATTTAGGTCATAGCTAATATGAAGGGTAGGTAAACATCTTAGCGTAAAGGTAAAGTACTTTCAGCATGTTGTGGATGCTGTTAAGTATATGTTAGTTAAACCAGACCACTGAGCTGATTAACGGCTCTCCTAGGCTGGTCTGAAGGATTAGACTTATTTTTCGTATTAAGAATCAATTGGTTACTTACAATCAATCTACAGCTTATTAAAATCCGAACCACATTATAGCGAGAAACAATTTCTATCAGAAATAAATTCCTCTAATTCTTCATTAGCCGGCGGTAGAGCTGAACTCGGGCCTGGCGAGTGCTGGCCTAACTCTACCGACTTTCCCAACGGGGAACTCAAAAGCTGTTAGCATTGCTGTACGTAATAAAACAGTCATCTTTGAATGTTTTGTCCATAGTAATTATTGACGTGAATACTGACTTGTTAAAGAAAACATGGTAGTAATGTGCACAACAAACAAAAATAAGTATATTAACATCGTTTTACTATTTCAGTAACTTTAGCACTTCCCGAATTTCCGGAAAAAATAGCTTTTGGGTCTGTTTCACTCTCTCTTCAGATTTTTTAATTTTCTCGTTTGCTTATCTTCGTTTCCGGCACTGTAATCCCGTGTTTCTGGTTCAGCTCTGTTTCCAATAATCTCAAGTTCAACTTAAGTTGTATAACAATGCTAAAAACAACAACAGAATCTTGCAAATACAGTGGCTTTCCCCAAGTAATCATGTGAATTTCATGGGATATATGACGGTATTCAAGTTACTCTTATCTCAGCTACCGCTATATTTTTCGAGTAAGTGAAAACGTTTCTAAGAAAATGGCACATTCTTATCAAATGTGCAACCCACTAGTGTTCAAGAGAGCCAGAACTTATGATTAATTGATTAATATTGATCTAAAAGGAAAAATTTCCTTTAAGCTATATAAATAGCAGAATGTGTAAGTGAATCACGAAGATATGGAACGTGATGAATGTATAAATAAAGGCTAATGCCACGAAGGAAAATTGAAACAACGGAGTGGTAGCTAGGCCTTTCGACACAACTGTCTGCTAGTAAAGGACAATTGTGTCGAAAGGCCTCCGTTGTTTCAATTTTCCTTCGTGGCATTAGCCTTTATTTAAATAGCAGAATATATCTTACACAGTAATTTAGATTCCATAAGAAGATGCAAGCGTTCTAAGTTTGCAAAGTTACGTGCATGCTAAAGTTCCTGACAACAAATAATCTCCAAAAAATGCCAGATCTTTGACCATCATTCGCACGTAATCAGAGAGACGTTGCGTGAAATATGCATGTTTCGTTAAGTAATTTCATGTCATGCAAGGCGTGACGGGAGTGAACATTCATATTGTCCTTATATCATCGACCTCCCCAATGAAGGCAGGCAGCGTGACCTTAAATGGAAGCCTATGCAAAAAGAGAAAAAATCAGACGAGAAATGTGGTGTCTCGTCTGCGAAAATATTGGTCACAATGGCAAATGCATTCCATTTAAGTATTATTGCATCAAATTCAGATTCTTCTGAAAAGAACTGGCCAAAAATGCCTTCATTTTTCATGGCAAAAGCGGTGAAATTCTTCCTCGCTGTTATGGATACTGATGCACGGAAGTTCCAGAGAGCCTGTGATGTGAATTTCCAGCGCCACGCCCCTCGGCCCTTTATTTCTCTGACTTTCTTCTTCTCTGATGTTTGTTTTCTTGCCTCCACCACTGATGTGTTCGTGAAGTGGTTTGCCTTTGCTTTTTGTCATTGTTTGTATTGTAATAGGCTTCAGTTGTCTTAACTCTGTTTTCTTCTTTGTTTCAGCTTTCTGTGTTCTGTTAGAGGCAGGCTTGCTTTGCAAGTTTTATTCTTTTTACTTACTTATCTTTTATGAATTTCACCACGCTAGAGAGAGAGAGAGAGAGAGAGAGAGAGAGAGAGGAGAGAACACAACAAGGATAATTAGCTGGGAATAGGTAGATGAAAGCAGGAAATTCTTGGAAAGATGGCGACGGAAAATTAGTTTGTTAAGTAGAAATCAAAGTGATAGAAGCAGTCACCTTGACTGTTATATTTATTTTGACTTTTAGCTTACGTGTAATTTGTTTTACAAGACTTCGGGTGAGGAACCCACTGGGCTTGGGAGAGGGGAAGGGAGGAAGGTAGGTCCCATTCCCCAACCAACTTTTACCTCTCGCTTCCTTGTTGTTGTTATTTAACGAGATTCAGCTAGCCTTGCGGTGGCACGGGCTCTTGCTCTAAGGTAGCCAGGAATAGCTTCCTTAACACGACTCATCCATTGCTAACCAATACGTAGAATATGTCCCTACCAGTTGGTCTTATCATCGTGTTTGGGAATTCTTACACTGGGATCTTTTCTTTGTGGTATCATTGTGATGGCTACCTTGGATTCAGTCCTCTATGGCATGTTCGCTTTTCATTTTGGATTCATGAATCGAGTTTAATTATGTAGCTGGAATATTTATGTTATATTGTTTTCAGTGGTTGGTATTTTTCTTATACCTAATTTAAATATTTTATTTACAAGTCCGCTTGTTCTGATGATAATGGTTTTATAGTTATTAGTTTCTTCGTTCAGGTCTATATGTATAATTATATATATATATATATATATATATATATATATATATATATATATATATATATATATATATATATATATATATATATTTATACATATATTTTATTTATGTATGTATATATATATAGTATATACTTTTTTTTCTTCGGATCCTTTTAGTCCTTTAACAAATCTGAACCTGCTATTTTTGCTTTACCTGTACAATAATTCGAACTTGTTCGTTTGGTGATATTGGTAACGGGTAATTGGAATTTTGTGGGATCGATGTGACAGTTGTTTTGTAGCGTCAGTTTGATTATTCCTGGAGTCAGTGCTGAGCCTTCGCATTTGAGATGGGCTTATCTTGTTCTTGTATATTATTTGTTCCGTTATCATTGCTACCTAAAATTCTTACCTGCTACCTTAGTGGGATATCTATATTATCCACATTAATTTTACCGAATTTCCTTAATTTCCATTGATTATTTTCTGTGGATTGTTGTTTATGTCCAAGCTGTGTTCCCGGCATGATGTTTGTTGTAATTCTTGGTCGGGAATCATGTTTCCAGCTTTTCTTTGTTTTCATCCATCGGAGCACCGCGTGACGTCATCGTGTCGGCGTGTATTACCGAAGGGTGCTCTTTTGTACCCCAAGAATAGTGTTGAGCCTGGGGATGAGCTCTGAGGTACTCCTCTCCGGGGTTTTATGTCTGTCTATGGTGCTAAATGTTGAGTTTATTTCTGTTGCAGGTAGTAATTGATATGAAAGTGTGACAAAGGCTAGGAAGTTGTCTGAGAGTCGATATATTTTGTTTATTAGTCATTCACAGCATACGCTATCGTACACTTTATCATTGTTGCATAATGCTGCGAGTGTTGTTTTCTTCTGAATTCAGTGTCATTTGCGACTGGTTTTTTATGAGAGTGATTTGATTGTGTTTGTCTCCATGCTGTTGACGGCGAATTGCTTCCCGGTTGGCAGATTATGATGTGCGAGAAAGTGCAGTAGTGGATGACCCAAAATCTTTCCAGACAGTTTTCAGAATTGTTATGAGAAGTCAGAATGGTCCGTGGTTGTTTTGGTTAAGTCTTTGGTAGACTAATATTTTGTTTTTGCTGATGAGTATGTTGTTCTTCTTAAAGGCCTCCACTAACGTGCAGGCATGCCTTCACCACAAACGATACAGTTTTTTTCACGATTCATTTTAGAAGGAATTACATACATAATGCATAATCATGAATAGACGCATACGGGCTTATTCTTGTTTTACATTACTTCGCTATATTGAATATTTATTCTCACTTAAAAACTAACTTGCATATATATGGTTTATAACCATGAATAAACATGCAACAGAATCAATTTCTTTTCGTTTTCGATTAATTTAAAATATGCAGATTTTTCAATTCTTTATGATAGTCTTTGAATTTTACTTGCCGAAGGCAAAGCTCATTCTTCTTGTGATGTCGTAAATTCTTAATTTCTGAGGTTTTTCTTGCGGTGTTTGCTTCCTGGCTTTTGCATGACTGTTAGAAGTCACAATAGCTCGTTCAGCCTTAAGTTCCGCTCGAATTGTGTAGGTATGCTGCTGCTTTGGGCGATAGGAATGGTTTAAAATATCCTGATAAAAATGAATATCTGGTGTGTTAAAGGAAGCCTAGACTTTTGTGTCTTTTGGTTTGAAAATACTAAACTTTTTGGTTATGAAACAGTTCCCTTAAGATTTCAAAATGAGTGCATTTTGTCAATTTACCAGACTTGTTGGGCGTTTCATTTTTACTTCACACAGCTTGCTCAAGAGACCTTGAGTTGACTGATAATCTTTAAAGATTTCACGGGGTTCTTATTCAGGAGGAACTTATTCTACCTACATCTCAAGTAGAAGGCTTGCCATGTCAGTTTTTGAAGACACAATGACCCTACTCATCACGTCCATGATTTTTCATGGCTGCGGAGTAAGGCACACAGTGCAATGAAATTTGTCTGTTAAAAGTTATAAACATATGAATGTCAATGTTTTAGCAAGTATTTTTACGCATGCTAACAACTGTTTTGCTAGCATTTGATTCCTTACTAATTTCCAAATAAATTTCAAGGGACCCAGCCTGATGGCGTCGATATTATGAGAATGCTCAAATAGAAAACGGGAAATTTTCAAACAGAGAAAATGAGGTTTTGCAGGACTAACTATCGTAAAAACCTACCTTGCACATTCTGTGTAACAATAAGCCCGCAATCGTAAATCTTACTCAACGCTTGAAAATGCAGTTCATATAAATAAGCTCAGTTTTAAAATATTACTGGTAGTTTTATTCTAAACACCGAACAGAAATTTTCACTCATTAGTTATATAATATGAAAATTAATAGAAAGGTACAGACGCATGTCACCGAACCGTAAGACTGAGGGATTGGGGGATGTGGATTAAGGAAAAGTTTAAGAAAGACAATGAAGCGAGGACGTAAAAATTAAACATATAAAAATCGAAGTAAACGGGGCGTTCCATTTAGTCTTTTAATTAGAAATATAAGGTATTTTATGTTTCATTACAATAAGTACTAAATTTCATCGTAAATCACTTCTATAAACGAACTGAAAACAACAAATACTTCTTAAAGGAGAGTCCATGAGTTTATTTTGCCATTTCTTATATATATATATAATATATATATATATATATATATATATATATATATATATATATATATATATATATATATATATATATATATATATATATATATATACACACATACATACATATATACATTATATATATAATATGATTATATACATATATATACACACATACACACACACACACACACAAATGCAACAGAGATCCTGGGAGGGGATCCTGGGTATCGAGGCTGAGGCCTGGGATGATCCGTAATGGCCTTCACCTTTAAATTGTTTACTTCAACACCTCTTTCACTGAGGGTGTGTCCTAAGTATTCAATTCTTGTTCGTAGAAAAGAGCATTACTTTCATTTTAACTTCAGATTTGCATTCCTAAGTCTCTGGCAAGTCTTATATCTTCCTCTTTAGTGTCAGTGGCCATTATCAAATCATCAGTGTTACAATGGACGCCTTTCCCAAGTAATCCGTCCAACACGATATCCATTAATCGGATAAAAGTTCTTAGGCTAGACGTATGAACAGAAAGAGCATTCCTACGCATTGATACCCAGGATCCTCCCAGGATCCTTGTTATATTATATATATATATATATATATATATATATATATATATATATATATATATATATATATATATATATATATATATATATATATATATATACTGTATATAGTATATTATAATCACACTGGCGCATGATTTATATTTCCAACTTTACCAAAGAAAAAAATTAAATACTGGATGTAAATCCTGACTGGTTTCCACTCCATATCTAGGCCATGTTCAGATGAGTGATATTTAGTGATAGAAATTATGCTTGAAGGAAGCTAAAAATTAGCACGCAGACTGCTGGGAACCAAATATTCATTCCAGACAGTGGGAGGGCTTGGCATCATACACTCATTTGTGTCTGAGAGGGAGTACTCCATTTACAAATCCTTTCATTGATGCAAATGGCTGCTTAGCTTTTTCCCCTGTCCATGTCAACTACCTTTCTTAAAATCTATACATTTTACATATTTCTTTTGAAATTAATGGATCAAGTTTATAAACTCCTGGATAAAGGCTTTCTTGTATAAAACTAGATTCAGTGATGTGTCTTAGGTAGGGAAAAAACATTATTCTCATAATGCACTGAAAGAAATATCATTGAGCCTACTTTCATAAAAGAGAGCTTTTCTATATATATGGGTAATAGTCAGGACATGCATAAACTTTATCCATTACTTTTAAAAGAAATATGTAAAATGTATTGAACAGGGAAAAAGCTAAGTGACCGCTCACATCGATAAACAGATTTGTAGACGGAGTACTTGACCTCAGACACAAACGAGTGTACGGGTCCGACCTTCCCACCTGCCAAATGGTCTGTATGTTCGTTTCCTTCTAGCATGTGTATTGTAAATTTCTCTGTATCAGTCCTCTGAAAATGGCTTGATGCAAGGACAAATTGGTCAGATTTATACCCAGTGTTTCATTTTCCGTAGTAAAGTGAGATATATATATATATATATATATATATATATATATATATATGTGTGTGTGTGTGTGTGTGTATGCGTGTGTGTGTATGTATGTATGGGTGTGTGTGCTTTTTAAATTTTTTTTTAGGGAGGTAAGTTTAACGAAAATATTCCATAATTTTTAGATTCTATGCCCCTCGTATTCTTACTTAAGTCGCCATTGTTATTACTAAAGAAACTTAAAATAATAGACATGTGTTTATATGTTAGTTATTTATGCAAAGACTGGCTTTAGATTTAGATATTCTAGACATGACTTGTATTATCAATTTACTGAGACCTGTGTTTAGTATTACACCATGAAGTAAGGAATGATTTAATTTATTAACATGAAAAATATCTAACCCTTAATGCACTAGTAGATATTCTGGTTGTGTGGAAAAGTAACTTTCCTTTCAAAATTTCGTGAAAAGTAACTCTCCTTTCAAAATTTCATTTGGAGGGGTGGGTAGAGTTCTCGGCTAGCACGCTGTTGGCCCAGCGTTCGATTCTCCGACCGGCCAGTGAAGAATTAGAGGAATTGATTTCTGGTGATAGAAATTCATTTCTCGTCATAATGTGGTTCGGATTCCACAATAAGCTGTAGGTTCCGTTGCTAGGTAACCAGTTGGTTCTTAGCCACGTAAAATAAATCTAATCCTTCGGGCCAGCCCTAGGAGAGCTGTTAATCAGCTGAGGGGTCTGGTTAAACTAAGATATGCTTAACTTTCAAAATTTCGTAATTGCATAAATTCGACGTAAACTAATGATTAACTTTATTCATGTCCCCTTGAAATCAGTATTTGTTCTTAGCCTGTTTAAAATAAAAACAAAGGAAGAAAAATCACTTGGAATTTAGGTAAGGATTGCAGGTGTGTATTGGCAATAGAGATTGCCTTCATTTCTCTTGTATGTGATCTTTTAAAGAAAAAGATCTTATAATTAGTAATAAAAACGAATGATTTAGTATCTATACTATATGTAAAGTATCTGTCTGCCCTGAATACAAAAATTAGAGATCGTTGGAACCGCCACGAGGTGAGTATCATGATTCTAGAACTGCTACACAGATAAGTTCTTACTGGGTTTTCCGAAAGCCCAAAAAATCCCAAATAATTATGATTATTAAAACTTTTGCGAGAGGTCACATCTGTCATAGAATAGCCGTAGATTATCCTTGATAATCTCGAAAATTTTCCCGAGTATTACCGAGAAAATGAGAAAATTTAGTTAGTCGGGGAGGCGCCACTCATGGTTATATCATCTGTGAAACCAGTACAAAAATGGTCCGCGCTACTTAATGGTATTAGGGAGATAATTGATAAAGACAAAGCATCGTTCTAAACGTAATATTCTGGATGAACATAATTACATTACTCTTCATCATCTTCATAGAAAATAGAACGCTCACTCGAAACTTGATCACAAATGGTCTGGCAAAACTCCAGGAAATTTTGCTGCAAAAACTTAGAATAATTGGGAGGTTACTTACCGAGAAACAGCCACAATTGCATAAATTGATGTCGTCATGTAACCACTTAGGGGCAGATTAACATATGTTATGGCTCTTCAGTTGATGTTATTTGTGATGCGACCAAGAGATTTTTTGGGGCCGATAAAAATTTCAAAATATATCAAATGAAACATTTTGTTCCCTCATTACACAAGAAGTGTATGTAACAGTACTTTGTTTACATCGTTTAGTGCGAACTCAGATAAAAAAAACTAACACGTTTTGTTTACAGAAAAACTTTGTTCTTCTTCCGAAAATGTTTATTGATGCAAGTATTGCTACAACATCATTATACATAGTTATCTGTTTTCAGTATGAAATACAGTGGGCGATCATGCTCGCATATATTCGAACATATAAATATACTACCTACTCATTTCGAGAGTGCTTTCTCTTAAATTCGCATGCAAATTTACGGAAAAATATCTACAAACTTCCTGTGAAATAGAAAATGGAAGGAAAGGAAATTTAGTTGACTGGTTCCATAACAGAAACTTAGTGAGACCTCGGACATAAACGCACATATATATATATATATATATATATATATATATATATATATATATATATATATATATATATAATGTGAGTGTGTATATGTGTATATATATATACATTATATATATATATATATATATATATATATATATATACAGTATATACACTCATATATATATTATGTATATATATATATATATATATATATATATATATATATATTACAATATAATAGGAATCTAGGGATTTCTTAGAAATCCTAGGGAATTTGTGAAAATGAGCAACTTAGGAACATTTGATCCCCGAGGCTATTACTAAACACGGCGAAACAGTGATTCATCTACAGTTTCGCCGTGCTCAGTACTAGCCCTGGGAGTTGTAAATGTATTCCTTTGTGTTTAGTACTATAACCTAGGATCAAAACGTTCCTAAAGCTGAATTGGTCATTTCACAAGTTCTCAGGGTTTCGTGTGAAATCCTGATTTCATATTCCCTAACACATGCTCTGAAATGTACAGTATGTGCGTGTGTGTGTGTGTAACAAGTAAGAACAACGTTTATATAACTTATAAAGAGAGAGCTGGTGACAGCTTATCCATTGCCATGCCAAACATTTATATATAGAATTTACCTTTGACAAAGAAGTTACGATCACAGATACACAATTTTATTACCAAATTGCTAAAATTTGACTGACTGTTAGTGGTATATCCAGTACTGTACGTTCATTTAAGCAAATAACGAGTAACTAAACTTAATAATCGGGTTGCCGGATTGGTCGGGATGCCGTTTAATTTTTCTTTTGGCCCACTGGATTAATGTAATGGGTCCCCAATACAGTTCCTAACAATGGCGATAGCAATTTTGTTAGATATTTCGAAAATTTATACGGGAACGAGCCTAAAGAGCTCATTATAGGTCTTAAAGGATTATTCTATTTATGTGCTTCTCCCATACCGTGCAAATATGGTAACGATTGAGAATTAGTGGAAAACTAAGTGACACTATCTTATTACATTACTTTTGTATGATTTAATAACTTCATCAAGGCGGTTCTTATTCAGTTTCGTGTTAGTACTACTGTCACTTAATAAATGCTCCATTTTTGAGACAGATTTGTCCATTCACATCACTACGGTTATTTGATTTATCGTCTTCAGTGATATGAGTGATTTTATCACTTCTCATTTCAGCCAAGGCCTTCCCAGACCGTGTAGAGAAGTTAATCTTATTAGAAAATTTTAATGATGAATTGAAAAAGTGCCCTTTTACAATATCTGAAAGATGATGTGGAAGGCCACTAAATATTTTAAAGGGAAAAGAGAAGGCGATATAAAGGAAGCATTTGGCAGTGTTGAAATAGTAAATGATATACTATGGTTTATCAATCTATCCATCTATCTATCTATATATATATATACATATGTATATATATATAAAATGTGTGTATATATGTGTGCTTGTGTGTGTATTATGTGTATTACAGATGACACAAAATTCACGCTTATCAGACAAAGTTTGCTTCAGGAAGGTTAAACGTAAATTACTTTGTGAAAAGATAATTCAACGTGAGGTGCGTCCTGTCCCAAAATGTAACCTTTTAAACAATTAACGCAAGTTTCAAAAGTTGACGAGCAATTGGCACCTGAATAAAGTGCATAAAATGCCTTAACATCGCCGAAATTTCTCAATTACTAAAGATTAGAAATAACAAAGTAATGATGAAAACTTGCGCGTAAAATATAAAATCCTAAGAAAATGTTGCAGATCACATAAAAAAGTCTTCGAATATATGATCACTGATCAGAGTACCTAGATAGACCCAGATTTATTATATTAGATTTTTTTTCCTTCATGAAAAGATCGCCCGAGTCCTACCTTTCCTTTCCATTCGCGAAAGTCGTGTTGTTTAGAGTCCTTGGCAATGGACCAGACGGTCTTTCTTCTCGGTGCGTCTTTCGGTGTTGGTGAGTCTCGCTGGACAGTGTCAAAAAAAGAAAAAAATTCGCTGAACGTTGGGTTGTGAAGTATCTACTGTTTTGATTGTGAATTCTGGAGGGACTGTACACCGTCGATGTTGGTGATAACGTTTTCTGAGTATTTGAGGTGTAAGTAGCGAATTTTATGTACTGTAAATAGCGTATTTTTTAGCATTTGTTCATATGTTTGTGTTTAGTCCAAGTGAGTGCGTTATAGTAGTTTATTTTTCAAATATGTTCCGGCCTGGCGAACGAAAGTGCTTCATAAGTATTATTTTGACAAATAGTTAAGGTTAACTTTTGCTTTGAAATTTGTAGCTCTGTTCTTCGAATCTTCGTGCCTAAAACTTGATACGGAGTATATACATATTATATGGCTGCGGATAAGACTAAAAGTAGAATTACTTTTCAGAGGTGTTGTGCAAGCAAGTGACCTTGAAAGCAAGAACAAGAAATTATTGGTTGCATAAGGATGGATCAGTTACGTCAGTGTTGCTAGAATTTGCCGTATGTGGTGATTGATGGAGATTGGTCGTAAGTACACCGGATTTTATTGAAGTTTCATATTAAACTAATTGTACGTTTTCCGTGTTTTGACAAATTTTTTAATTGTTACTTTATCTTACTAATTGTGCAATTTCCTTGCTTTGACGAGCTTTTAATTGCTACAACTTTATCTTGTTTTGACAAGTTTTTTAATTGCAACGACCCTTACTAATTGTGCAATTTCCTTGCTTTGACGAGCTTTTAATTGCTACAACTTTATCTTGTTTTGACAAGTTTTTTAATTGCAACGACCCTATCTTACTAATTGCTATATTTCCTTGCTTTGACAAGCTGTTAATCACAACCTTATCTTAGTAATTTAACTTTTTCCATGTTTGACAAGATTTTTAATTGCTACAACCTTACTGTACTACTTTTTCCTTGTTTTGCCAAGTTTTTAATCACCGCAACCTTATCTCACTAATTGTAGTTTTTCAGTCATTTACTAGGCTTTTAATCACAACCTTATCTTACTAATTTTACTTTTTCCCCTGTTTTTCCAAATTTCGTAAAGGTAAAATAAGTCGAGTGCCGTCCAGCTTACTCACGTGGTGCACTATAGGCATTACTTTTAAGTCCTCTGCAGCGCCCCTTTGACCCGTAGCTGCGCCCTCTTACTGTACCGCCATTCATAATAGCTATCCACCCACTCCTAAATTGTTTCTTAGTGCAGCTGCGAGGTTATCCTCCTGTTAACCCTTTCAAATCGACTGTTTCCCTGTCAACGCTGAATGACCTCTAGGTCCCAGCGCATGGCCTTTGGCCGAAATTCTATTTCATTCCATCGGTTAGGGCAGGTTTGAATCATAGGTAGTAACTTAGGTTATGAGCACTGGCTGGAGTAGTATTATTTTATTTTAAAGTATATAATGGGTGAAATTGGTTAGGTGACCTTTCCAAATGTGGTGTTTAACTTGGACAGCGTTGTACTTTTTTTTACTGAACACTCTTAGCAATGCCTTTTTAACTTGGCTGCTTGAATTTTTTACGTTTACCTTTATCAATACTTTTGCCAGTTCATACTGAAGTGATTTAGATTGTGACTTTTAGCTTATTATTTTACCAATACATTGCGAACTTTGATAGCAGTGAACTACTTTGACTTTTGCATTTCTAACATTGCCTTTATGAACTTTGGCAGCAATGATTTAATTTTTCTTAGCCCATTTTTTAACAATACCTTCATAAAATTCAACTGCAGTTTTGTTACGTTTAGCCGATTATTTAACCATGCCTTCTCAAACTTGAACAGTGCTTATTTAGATTTTGCCAATTTTTGTTTTTGTTCATTTTTCACCAATACTAGATTTTTTACTTTTTTTTTAACCGTTACTGGCTATTATAAGTCCTGATGGAAGCCTTAAAACTAATTTGTGAAAATAAGCTGTCTCATAGGGCACATAGTTAATAGAAAGTTTAGGGGAGACATTAGGAAACACAGGATCGTTAGATATTTTGGTAGTGACTATTTACTGTCATGTTCTGGTACTTCTCATACTCCTTGAAATATCGTGCACAGCCCTTGCAATCAAAATTGAGGCCGCTCAGACCTTTCCCTTGGCAATTTTCTCGGCTCCTGGGTGTTTTCCATATACAGTTTAATATAAAAGGTGGCTGTTATAACTTTGCCGCCACTTATCTTGGTGATCGACCTAGGGGTGATTTTAGAAATGTAAGCCTGGAACTTGGGACGTAATTATGCACAGATAATGCCATCAGCGGGTAATATGACGTGAATTTTAACCTCATTCATGCATATTACTGCAAGAGTAAATTGTAACTCTCAATACTGCTAACTGAACTTTATTTTTAATTGGCTTTTGAATAACTTAATTTTTTTGTGCTACAAATGATTTAAAGATAAATTGTGAATGGATTTGGTCGTGACTGAATGCCGTAAATGTTAGTTTTGTATGTTACTGAATTCTGGTTAGTTAAAATATCTCGATAAGCCACCAACTTCATACTTAAAAGTTAAATCAGCTATTCTGGTATGAATAGCCTAATTGTATTGCTATAATTCAGTTCGTGTTACGTTGTCTCGTTGTAATGCCAGTAATCTTAATGTTGCAGTCTTTGTTTCGGCGAACTGGTTACTTTGCGAAACCATTGTTTGGGGACTGTAAAAAGTATTGTCATTGTTCAGCTGGCTTCATGAATTTCTGCCCTCAACACTGCATGTTAAGGAGACGCTAGTCAACTCGCAAAATAGCAGGTTACACCCCTTGGTTTATAGATCGAGCAACTGTTGACAACAGGTAAACACGTGACACTGCCCAAATGACAAGGTAATGTTAAGTGACAATACCAAGTAACAACATGAAGCTTCTAAATATCTCCCCGACTTGCCGTAAAGTGAACTGAAATTCATGAGGCATATGTTGTTGTGCAGGTTTGTGATGCAAAGGATTTAATAAGTGGTATTAAATGCACAAAATAGACTTTTCAACAAATATGCTGATCAGATAGTTATATGTAAATATACAGTCGTCAGTTGCGTAGGAAGTATAAGTAAATGGGCTTAATGAAAGCTTGATTTCCTCGTGCTGTTGCTCTTTAATTGGGAGTCATGGATTTCCAGATATTCTAATGCAGTGCTGAATTAGTGACCTTTAATTTGGAGTCATGAATTTCCAGACATTCTAATGCAGTGCTGAATCAGTTTTCTTTTCAGTAATTTTAGTTACTGACATTTACAGTTTGGGAGCGCCACATGACGGGTCAAGGTACCGTATTCTGATCGAGGATCATCGGGGATATGACGAAGGGTCAAAGTCGAAATCACAAACGGAATTAGAACGTCGTTAAATTCATTTGCTTGATTGTACAACTGTAAACGCCAGATTAAATCGATTTTCTCAAGTATCTTTTAACTTTGCTTTGAAAATTTTCTTTATATATGCGTCCTTTAAATATTCATACTTAATATTAACAAACTCTAGATACCCAGTCTTTCGAAAAAGTTCCTTTGTGCTGGCCGTTGTCTTAATGTATGTTTATTAACTGTTATTGGGGCTTATTCCTACAATGAGCTAACAGTTATCCCATACTTGGACAGTGTGTAATATAATCTAGATTTAAAGCTCAAAAAGATTATCTTGAATTAGTTTTGGGAACTAGTTTTTGTATGACAGTTTTGTTACACAAGATTAACTTTTGAATTGGAGCCGCCCTCAGTATTAGCTACCTGTCTTAAAGTACCTCTTCTAATTTTTACTACAATTGCAGATTTAATATCCTAGAACATATAACAGCATAGAGGATATGCTTCGTAGCATGTCAGTGGCCACCTTTGATCTTAAGACGAAAGATGTAGATGCTGCTTAATAAAGGTTGAGTAAACGATACTGAACGAATTTGATTTATTCATAATATCCTTGTGGACAGAAGCCTTCACTTTAAGTAAGGATAATGGGTAGTTATATTAGTAAATCTCTGGTAGGCCCGGCTCCGATTTTTGGTCTTAATTCCTTTGTTACATCCTTTAATCCTGATACTTTTAACTTTGTTAGTAGAAAATTTTCAGATGGTTTTACATCAAAGTTTATGGAATTAATTTTGTACGTACTTTAAATTAGCCTTGTAATTTACTATATCTTTACCTTGTAATTGGCTATATCTTGGAAGAAATAAAAGACTTTAGGGAATGATGACTTTTACTGGCTTCACGAAATAAATCTGAATTTTTAAAGAGTAAAAATTAGTACCTGTTGGTTTAGAAAGCTGGCTGGCTTTATCAAGCTGAAAACTTTTATACTTTCATAAGTAATCAGCCATTTGAATTTAATTGAAACTTGACAAATGTAGGCAAGCAAAATGAGTACATGTTTAAGATACAACGAACGAAAATCTTCATTAACGCGAATGTGGTCAGGAAGATGTGTGCTTTAGAGAAAAGTAAATTAACTTGAAGGATGACCCAGTAACTTGAAAGGATGGCTCAGTGAGTTGGTGGTTGGTTGAAAGTGGAATATTGGGTATCATCAGTAAGGATATGGGATATAAATGAGTAGGTAAACATTTAAAGCACTGAAATAGTCGTAAGACTTGAAGCAAAAAAATAAGTAGTTTCCTTCCTAACTCTTAAAATTGGGTATGAAACTCTATTGTCAAATGGCCATTATCTAATCTGTTGAGTACTTATGAGCATTTAATGACTTAATACACGGAAAGTATTTAAAAATTTTTGTAGTAGAGGAGATGGACAATTACCGTACAAGCTTTCCCATCCATTGCTGAATAAAAGTATTAAATTTGTCCAGTTAACATTTTTCAAGTAATGCCAAGGGGTATTTTAGATTTGATTATTACATGTACATGTACGGCCTGTTACTAGGTGGTGGAAGTCTTGTCAGGCCCCCCAAAAAATCCAGAACAAAAAACAGAGTACTATAAATTCGTTGACAAAAAATGAGCTATATCTCTAAGTAGTAGGTTGTGTCGTTAATCCAAGGACGTTTGCTGCTGTCTTGCTGCTTTCCGTGCTTTGAGAGCTCGACTTTTGATAATCCGGTAGAGACAACTTAAAAGATTGATTTATTTCAGTAATGGCACGACCTTCGATTTGCCTAGTGGCCTGATGGTAATGCCTTATTTGTAGGTGATTCGTATGGAATAGGGTGGTGCTTCGGCTCTAGCTGCCAAAGGAAGAGGAAAAAGGGAAGGAAGGGAATCCTCCGAATTTCCTGTATGTACTTCAATTTTCTCAACTTAGTTTAACTTTTATCTTTTTTTTGAACTCCGGACATTCAAAAGGGAAAAGTGTGTTCCGATAGTTTTATTTCCTAAAGTGGTGAACTCTTCCTCATAGAAACATTATTCCGGGAGGATTGTATTCCCTATCGATGGTTCAGTGACGTTTCCTCTTAAACATTACAAATTTCAGTAGACTACAGATTTCACGGCGCTCTTTTGCACTTACGGTATATACATCAAGGAAATTGTTCACTAACGATAGAACTTTCAGGTATGCCTTTTAAATGTTCAGAATAAATGATAGTGTACCAGTAAGTGGCATATTTTTATGACTTAGTAAATAAAACTGGTTTACATAATTTTTTTGCCCTTGTTGACGGAAATTTAATTCACAAGTGAACTCAATTGTTTGGTTACCCACGAAAAGAAAAAAGAGATCGAAAAGCAGACGTTTAAAGAATACATGATTTCTGTGAGGTTTTTCTACTTCTGTATTAACAGCTGTCTTTTTAACATGGAACTGAGGGTCGTTTAAACATTTATGTTGCCACTAGTGAGACTGAAAAGTCGCCTTCCGGTGACATTAAGTACAACATGTGCTCAAGCGTTAAGCATGAATTTAGTATTTCACCGGAAAAAAGTGAATATTTCTTAGATTTTCCTGTTCGGCAAAGTTCCTGTGAACTGTAAATTACTGGAATTATTGTACACTGTCTAGTAAAAAGCCATTTTCCTGATGCTTAGCATTGAGAGTTTTGTGCGTATAAAGAAACATCAGTTTTCAAGAAATTGGAAAAAGCGACGGAATAGAAGAATAATATATAAATATACAGTTGTAAAATGTGATTCTCCTCCAGCCTGCGCAGTCACGAATCGCTTTCATAAATAAAATATGCTGCACGACAGTACTCGTGAAGGAATGGCATAAACCTCGCCCAGGGTTCCATGACCTTCCGGGCTCCATTTACAAATGGTTGGGCGAGGTAAATTAAGACCTGGCTATTGCAGTTGTCACTCAAATGCCAATAGCGCTACTGTGGTAATTGGGGACATACACAGGAGGTTGTGCGTGGCATTACTGGTTCGAGCTGGTACCAATAACTTTTTGATTGATTGCTAAAGATATGAACTTAAGCTTTCCAGTCTTGCGTATCGTAATATTTTCTACTTGGGAATCGGGTATTGACTGTTAATGCTACATGGTATATGGGTATATGACAGAGGGCGAAAATGCTGATCTGAAACAGTATGCCGTAAACTAGGCAGTCATACAGCCGTGGCAGACGAAGAAAATACAGTACATTAAACATTATTTTTGTGGCACCAAAAACAGGCATACAGTCTTCCAAACACTCAAAGCACGGATCATCATTAACTGCATGCACTTGAACAGTAGCTCCTCACAAGAACATTATTTTTTGTTAATAAATAAATTCCATTTTAAGGATTTGAGCAATATTTTTTACTGATTGTTGGTTGCCTTAACAGCAGTTAATATCTTGAATATAGCCAAGTGTTGCGGCACACTCATATTGTAACAAGTTCATGAAAGTGTCCTGAATTCTTTGGAGCGAAATAACGCAACTTACTTGTTTAAAAATGAAGAAATTCGTAATATCAGACTTTTCTTTTCGGATACCCTTTCATTTTTTTATTTTTTTATTTTACATTTTTAGGTTATTTTGATACTAGTATTCAAAAACTACATTCATAATGGCCATTAGTTTATGTATCTATATTTTCATCATAACGCTGCTCACTTTCGATCAATGTTATTGATGAGCGTATGTATATGCGTGTGTGTGATATGTAGACTATCTGCTTTGATGGGGATCGATCAGGGTTAATGATTTAAGAGCATTTTTCGATGCGGATTCCAGTATAACTCAGTTAAGTTTAGTGTCTCCAAAACACAGCTTGTACCCTTCCAAGCTCTTTGAATCTGATTGATAAAGAGGCGATTCATTGCTGTTATCAAGTTTTTGCGTTTCTAATTCTAGCATTTCTTTAATTGGTTGCGTAGCTTAAACTGATAAATGGAGACGTGTTGTGGTAATTTATTTCCTTCATGAAATTTAATAAAACTAGATTTGGAACGTTGTTCTCCTGTTTGGATGTTTCTTCTTAATTGCATTTTTAAACAAACTGAATTAAAGGTAATTTGCTTAATAGAATTACCCGTCCAGGTACGTTCTCTACATTATCTTTTCTTCTGGGGAAAGGTTTGAGCCATGGTTCCATGAAGTGGCTCATGGTACCACATACTTGAGTTCCTCTTTTTTAATGTATATACCATTTTGGCGAAGAATGTTCTGGAATTATCTTATTGTCTACGTTTGCTTTGATTCCCACAATCATCTGTCACGTCTAGAGTGGGTCAACAGCTTCTTAGGGGTAAAACCCGCTCCGTTTTCTTTTTTTCGTATTTCCAAAAGATCTCGACTACCCACTGGAATCGACATAAAAAAAACCTAAGTCTGTACTTGAATTGATCGGTAATGTTACAATGTTTGTGAGCGCGATGTGTTTTATTAGGTAATTAGGAGGGGAAGGCGAAATCATCCCGTACAATGAGTAGTTCCCTAGAGAGCGAAACATTTGTTTTCCTTGGTTAACCTGTCAGCAGTTACTATTATACATGTCCCAGCAAATACTTCTTCTTATACTGAGTATCTAGACAGGCATGATAATATAGGCAAGAAATTTATAAAAATTATAAGATTTATTTATATTTTATATAAGATTATTGCGATGGGTTATCAGCTATATCAATCCCCTATGTAGATCTCTCATTATTAATTGAAAACTTACATGAATGCATTTTGCAGATGATCTTTTAGATGTAAATCACATTTGTATTTCCTTATACTTCTGATCTCTCTCTCTCTCTCTCTCTCTCTCCTCTCTCTCTCTCTCTCTCTCAGTGGATTTTTTTTCACTTTTGTCTTACTT